>NW_026610458.1:0-259811 GCF_029499605.1 Hyla sarda | reverse complement strand
TATATATATATATATATATATGCGCACACACACACATAGATATAAACGTATTCTCCGTTGAGATATTGCAGCCGCTGCTGTGTCCAGGCCCAGGAGCCTTAGCACTGTGCTGTGATGTCACTCAATACCACTGACATCACTAGGTGTAAACAACATCTCTCCTTTGCTGTGTATGTGACTATGGAGCTGTTTGGTGATGTCGTCTATTACGGCCTTCATAGAAGCAACAGGAGATTGTTGCATCCATCTTGAACCCTCAGAACTACAGTGCTATGATGTCACTCACTTCCACAGGCCTTGCAGAGTGTAAACAACAACAACCCAGCTTTGTTGTGTATGTAACCATAGGGATTTGTGATGTCACCTAGAACCTTCACAGCAGCGACAGCTTTATGAGGAGCATCAGCACTGCTCTGCCTGAGCAGAACCATCACCGCCATAGGTTGTCAAATAACCCGGATTTAACCCACACAGGTAAGTCCAATGGGGTGCAGGCATGTCCTCTATGCTTACAGCTTCCCGTGGGTGTTGGTTTGATACCGTTTGGGGACAGCCAAGGAGGCATCTGCAGGCAACAAAGGTAGGTGTGTGCTTGTGTGTGTGTTTCCTATGCAGATCCTAAGCCCAGTGTCACATGCAAGTAGGAGGAGTAAGAAGGGTTCCTGGCAAATCCGGGTTATGGATTGCATTTAAAAAGGCCCCGTGGGAGTGCAATGGGCCCCTGTCTTGCTGCTTAGCAATAATGGTATGGGTTTAGGTTCTGCTGTGTGTACTGGTGGTTGACTGCCCCCCAGCCCAGAGTGTGCATGGAAAATTGTCTGGCAGCCTCCCTGACAGCAAGCAGTGATAGTGCCCATGAAGGGGACCTTGTTGGGCCCGCCCCTTTCACGGTTATCGCTTCTCGGCCTTTTGGCTAAGATCAAGTGTAGTATCTGTTCTTATCAGTTTAATATCTGATACGTCCCCTATCTGGGGACCATATATTAAATGGATTTTTGAGAACGGGGGCCGATTTCGAAGCTTGCTTCCGTCGCCCTATGCATTGACCCGATATGGCAGTATCTTCGGGTACAGTGCACCACCCCCTTACAGGGTTAAAAAGAAAGATTCCTACTTTCATTGCTACCTGCTTGCTGGCTAGCCAGCTAGCCAGCCCTGTGGGCCTTGCTGCTGCTGCAGCCAAAAAACAAAAGGTGGTGCTGCTGCTGCTTCTGCTGCTTCTGCTTCTGCTTGTGTCTGGCCCCTGTTGGAGCGTCCAGGCACAGGACTTCTGCTGCTGCTGACTAAATGGCCTCCTTAATTGGATCATTTGAGTAGCCAGCACACCTGTGCAGGTAGGGCATGACATGATAGGCAGCTGCCTTGATAGCGGGTGGGTGCTGAATGTTCCTAATTGACAAAATAAGATTAATGCTTATGAAGAAATATAAAATCTCATCCCTTCCCCAATATCGCGCCACACCCCTACCCCTTAATTCCCTGGTTGAACTTGATGGACATATGTCTTTTTTCGACCGTACTAACTATGTAACTATGTAACATAACATGGGGGGGGTCTCCTGGCTGTTCACACAGGTGTGTCATTGCTGTACATTGACCATGCATTGCTTCTGTGGTATTGCAAAGGCAAAGACAAATGCTTCCAGCCATCCATTGCACTAATGGATTGGTCATCAGCTGGCTGTCTATGTCCCGCATCAATATAGACCAAAGTACAGAGGGTTAGGCTATGCTATTGTGCACCTACCTGATGCATCAGAAGGTGCGAGGCCCTTGCTAAATTCTGTGCACAGACTTTGAGATCTATGCTTTAGACTGTATCTAAACCTGCTCCAACATGGACTGACATTCTGGCCTACTTTCAGCCGATGCGACTTGTCTGTCGCTGAACAGTCGCTTTTTATGTATTCAGCACCTATGTATAATGTTGTAAAAATGCTCTAGAAGCTAAAGTCGCAGAAATGTCACACATATTTGGCCTGCAACTTTCTGTGCGACAAATTCAGACAGGAAAAATCAGTATAAATCCTTAGAAAATTATCCCCCAGTGTCTCCATCTGCTGGCGGTATTGAATAAGCATTGCTGCACTGATGGGGTATGCATTAGACGAAAAAAAAGAAGAAAAAGAAGAATAATACGCCCAGAAAAGAGGCGAAAAGGAGAAAAACGTAAAAAAACGTGAAAAAAAAGTAAGAGGAAGAGAAGGGAAAAAAAGGTGGAAATGGGTTTAAAAGTGATTTCGGCGGAGAAATATATATATATATATATATATATATATATATATATATATATATGCGCACACACACACATAGATATAAACGTATTCTCCGTTGAGATATTGCAGCCGCTGCTGTGTCCAGGCCCAGGAGCCTTAGCACTGTGCTGTGATGTCACTCAATACCACTGACATCACTAGGTGTAAACAACATCTCTCCTTTGCTGTGTATGTGACTATGGAGCTGTTTGGTGATGTCGTCTATTACGGCCTTCATAGAAGCAACAGGAGATTGTTGCATCCATCTTGAACCCTCAGAACTACAGTGCTATGATGTCACTCACTTCCACAGGCCTTGCAGAGTGTAAACAACAACAACCCAGCTTTGTTGTGTATGTAACCAAAGGGATTTGTGATGTCACCTAGAACCTTCACAGCAGCGACAGCTTTATGAGGAGCATCAGCACTGCTCTGCCTGAGCAGAACCATCACCGCCATAGGTTGTCAAATAACCCGGATTTAACCCACACAGGTAAGTCCAATGGGGTGCAGGCATGTCCTCTATGCTTACAGCTTCCCGTGGGTGTTGGTTTGATACCGTTTGGGGACAGCCAAGGAGGCATCTGCAGGCAACAAAGGTAGGTGTGTGCTTGTGTGTGTGTTTCCTATGCAGATCCTAAGCCCAGTGTCACATGCAAGTAGGAGGAGTAAGAAGGGTTCCTGGCAAATCCGGGTTATGGATTGCATTTAAAAAGGCCCCGTGGGAGTGCAATGGGCCCCTGTCTTGCTGCTTAGCAATAATGGTATGGGTTTAGGTTCTGCTGTGTGTACTGGTGGTTGACTGCCCCCCAGCCCAGAGTGTGCATGGAAAATTGTCTGGCAGCCTCCCTGACAGCAAGCAGTGATAGTGCCCATGAAGGGGACCTTGTTGGGCCCGCCCCTTTCACGGTTATCGCTTCTCGGCCTTTTGGCTAAGATCAAGTGTAGTATCTGTTCTTATCAGTTTAATATCTGATACGTCCCCTATCTGGGGACCATATATTAAATGGATTTTTGAGAACGGGGGCCGATTTCGAAGCTTGCTTCCGTCGCCCTATGCATTGACCCGATATGGCAGTATCTTCGGGTACAGTGCACCACCCCCTTACAGGGTTAAAAAGAAAGATTCCTACTTTCATTGCTACCTGCTTGCTGGCTAGCCAGCTAGCCAGCCCTGTGGGCCTTGCTGCTGCTGCAGCCAAAAAACAAAAGGTGGTGCTGCTGCTGCTGCTTCTGCTGCTTCTGCTTCTGCTTGTGTCTGGCCCCTGTTGGAGCGTCCAGGCACAGGACTTCTGCTGCTGCTGACTAAATGGCCTCCTTAATTGGATCATTTGAGTAGCCAGCACACCTGTGCAGGTAGGGCATGACATGATAGGCAGCTGCCTTGATAGCGGGTGGGTGCTGAATGTTCCTAATTGACAAAATAAGATTAATGCTTATGAAGAAATATAAAATCTCATCCCTTCCCCAATATCGCGCCACACCCCTACCCCTTAATTCCCTGGTTGAACGTGATGGACATATGTCTTTTTTCGACCGTACTAACTATGTAACTATGTAACATAACATGGGGGGGGGGGGGTCTCCTGGCTGTTCACACAGGTGTGTCATTGCTGTACATTGACCATGCATTGCTTCTGTGGTATTGCAAAGGCAAAGACAAATGCTTCCAGCCATCCATTGCACTAATGGATTGGTCATCAGCTGGCTGTCTATGTCCCGCATCAATATAGACCAAAGTACAGAGGGTTAGGCTATGCTATTGTGCACCTACCTGATGCATCAGAAGGTGCGAGGCCCTTGCTAAATTCTGTGCACAGACTTTGAGATCTATGCTTTAGACTGTATCTAAACCTGCTCCAACATGGACTGACATTCTGGCCTACTTTCAGCCGATGCGACTTGTCTGTCGCTGAACAGTCGCTTTTTATGTATTCAGCACCTATGTATAATGTTGTAAAAATGCTCTAGAAGCTAAAGTCGCAGAAATGTCACACATATTTGGCCTGCAACTTTCTGTGCGACAAATTCAGACAGGAAAAATCAGTATAAATCCTTAGAAAATTATCCCCCAGTGTCTCCATCTGCTGGCGGTATTGAATAAGCATTGCTGCACTGATGGGGTATGCATTAGACGAAAAAAAAGAAGAAAAAGAAGAATAATACGCCCAGAAAAGAGGCGAAAAGGAGAAAAACGTAAAAAAACTTGAAAAAAAAGTAAGAGGAAGAGAAGGGAAAAAAAGGTGGAAATGGGTTTAAAAGTGATTTCGGCGGAGAAATATATATATATATATATATATATATATATATATATATATATATGCGCACACACACACATAGATATAAACGTATTCTCCGTTGAGATATTGCAGCCGCTGCTGTGTCCAGGCCCAGGAGCCTTAGCACTGTGCTGTGATGTCACTCAATACCACTGACATCACTAGGTGTAAACAACATCTCTCCTTTGCTGTGTATGTGACTATGGAGCTGTTTGGTGATGTCGTCTATTACGGCCTTCATAGAAGCAACAGGAGATTGTTGCATCCATCTTGAACCCTCAGAACTACAGTGCTATGATGTCACTCACTTCCACAGGCCTTGCAGAGTGTAAACAACAACAACCCAGCTTTGTTGTGTATGTAACCAAAGGGATTTGTGATGTCACCTAGAACCTTCACAGCAGCGACAGCTTTATGAGGAGCATCAGCACTGCTCTGCCTGAGCAGAACCATCACCGCCATAGGTTGTCAAATAACCCGGATTTAACCCACACAGGTAAGTCCAATGGGGTGCAGGCATGTCCTCTATGCTTACAGCTTCCCGTGGGTGTTGGTTTGATACCGTTTGGGGACAGCCAAGGAGGCATCTGCAGGCAACAAAGGTAGGTGTGTGCTTGTGTGTGTGTTTCCTATGCAGATCCTAAGCCCAGTGTCACATGCAAGTAGGAGGAGTAAGAAGGGTTCCTGGCAAATCCGGGTTATGGATTGCATTTAAAAAGGCCCCGTGGGAGTGCAATGGGCCCCTGTCTTGCTGCTTAGCAATAATGGTATGGGTTTAGGTTCTGCTGTGTGTACTGGTGGTTGACTGCCCCCCAGCCCAGAGTGTGCATGGAAAATTGTCTGGCAGCCTCCCTGACAGCAAGCAGTGATAGTGCCCATGAAGGGGACCTTGTTGGGCCCGCCCCTTTCACGGTTATCGCTTCTCGGCCTTTTGGCTAAGATCAAGTGTAGTATCTGTTCTTATCAGTTTAATATCTGATACGTCCCCTATCTGGGGACCATATATTAAATGGATTTTTGAGAACGGGGGCCGATTTCGAAGCTTGCTTCCGTCGCCCTATGCATTGACCCGATATGGCAGTATCTTCGGGTACAGTGCACCACCCCCTTACAGGGTTAAAAAGAAAGATTCCTACTTTCATTGCTACCTGCTTGCTGGCTAGCCAGCTAGCCAGCCCTGTGGGCCTTGCTGCTGCTGCAGCCAAAAAACAAAAGGTGGTGCTGCTGCTGCTTCTGCTGCTTCTGCTTCTGCTTGTGTCTGGCCCCTGTTGGAGCGTCCAGGCACAGGACTTCTGCTGCTGCTGACTAAATGGCCTCCTTAATTGGATCATTTGAGTAGCCAGCACACCTGTGCAGGTAGGGCATGACATGATAGGCAGCTGCCTTGATAGCGGGTGGGTGCTGAATGTTCCTAATTGACAAAATAAGATTAATGCTTATGAAGAAATATAAAATCTCATCCCTTCCCCAATATCGCGCCACACCCCTACCCCTTAATTCCCTGGTTGAACTTGATGGACATATGTCTTTTTTCGACCGTACTAACTATGTAACTATGTAACATAACATGGGGGGGGGGGTCTCCTGGCTGTTCACACAGGTGTGTCATTGCTGTACATTGACCATGCATTGCTTCTGTGGTATTGCAAAGGCAAAGACAAATGCTTCCAGCCATCCATTGCACTAATGGATTGGTCATCAGCTGGCTGTCTATGTCCCGCATCAATATAGACCAAAGTACAGAGGGTTAGGCTATGCTATTGTGCACCTACCTGATGCATCAGAAGGTGCGAGGCCCTTGCTAAATTCTGTGCACAGACTTTGAGATCTATGCTTTAGACTGTATCTAAACCTGCTCCAACATGGACTGACATTCTGGCCTACTTTCAGCCGATGCGACTTGTCTGTCGCTGAACAGTCGCTTTTTATGTATTCAGCACCTATGTATAATGTTGTAAAAATGCTCTAGAAGCTAAAGTCGCAGAAATGTCACACATATTTGGCCTGCAACTTTCTGTGCGACAAATTCAGACAGGAAAAATCAGTATAAATCCTTAGAAAATTATCCCCCAGTGTCTCCATCTGCTGGCGGTATTGAATAAGCATTGCTGCACTGATGGGGTATGCATTAGACGAAAAAAAAGAAGAAAAAGAAGAATAATACGCCCAGAAAAGAGGCGAAAAGGAGAAAAACGTAAAAAAACGTGAAAAAAAAGTAAGAGGAAGAGAAGGGAAAAAAAGGTGGAAATGGGTTTAAAAGTGATTTCGGCGGAGAAATATATATATATATATATATATATATATATATATATATATATATATGTGCGCACACACACACATAGATATAAACGTATTCTCCGTTGAGATATTGCAGCCGCTGCTGTGTCCAGGCCCAGGAGCCTTAGCACTGTGCTGTGATGTCACTCAATACCACTGACATCACTAGGTGTAAACAACATCTCTCCTTTGCTGTGTATGTGACTATGGAGCTGTTTGGTGATGTCGTCTATTACGGCCTTCATAGAAGCAACAGGAGATTGTTGCATCCATCTTGAACCCTCAGAACTACAGTGCTATGATGTCACTCACTTCCACAGGCCTTGCAGAGTGTAAACAACAACAACCCAGCTTTGTTGTGTATGTAACCATAGGGATTTGTGATGTCACCTAGAACCTTCACAGCAGCGACAGCTTTATGAGGAGCATCAGCACTGCTCTGCCTGAGCAGAACCATCACCGCCATAGGTTGTCAAATAACCCGGATTTAACCCACACAGGTAAGTCCAATGGGGTGCAGGCATGTCCTCTATGCTTACAGCTTCCCGTGGGTGTTGGTTTGATACCGTTTGGGGACAGCCAAGGAGGCATCTGCAGGCAACAAAGGTAGGTGTGTGCTTGTGTGTGTGTTTCCTATGCAGATCCTAAGCCCAGTGTCACATGCAAGTAGGAGGAGTAAGAAGGGTTCCTGGCAAATCCGGGTTATGGATTGCATTTAAAAAGGCCCCGTGGGAGTGCAATGGGCCCCTGTCTTGCTGCTTAGCAATAATGGTATGGGTTTAGGTTCTGCTGTGTGTACTGGTGGTTGACTGCCCCCCAGCCCAGAGTGTGCATGGAAAATTGTCTGGCAGCCTCCCTGACAGCAAGCAGTGATAGTGCCCATGAAGGGGACCTTGTTGGGCCCGCCCCTTTCACGGTTATCGCTTCTCGGCCTTTTGGCTAAGATCAAGTGTAGTATCTGTTCTTATCAGTTTAATATCTGATACGTCCCCTATCTGGGGACCATATATTAAATGGATTTTTGAGAACGGGGGCCGATTTCGAAGCTTGCTTCCGTCGCCCTATGCATTGACCCGATATGGCAGTATCTTCGGGTACAGTGCACCACCCCCTTACAGGGTTAAAAAGAAAGATTCCTACTTTCATTGCTACCTGCTTGCTGGCTAGCCAGCTAGCCAGCCCTGTGGGCCTTGCTGCTGCTGCAGCCAAAAAACAAAAGGTGGTGCTGCTGCTGCTGCTTCTGCTGCTTCTGCTTCTGCTTGTGTCTGGCCCCTGTTGGAGCGTCCAGGCACAGGACTTCTGCTGCTGCTGACTAAATGGCCTCCTTAATTGGATCATTTGAGTAGCCAGCACACCTGTGCAGGTAGGGCATGACATGATAGGCAGCTGCCTTGATAGCGGGTGGGTGCTGAATGTTCCTAATTGACAAAATAAGATTAATGCTTATGAAGAAATATAAAATCTCATCCCTTCCCCAATATCGCGCCACACCCCTACCCCTTAATTCCCTGGTTGAACTTGATGGACATATGTCTTTTTTCGACCGTACTAACTATGTAACTATGTAACATAACATGGGGGGGGGGGGGGGGGGTCTCCTGGCTGTTCACACAGGTGTGTCATTGCTGTACATTGACCATGCATTGCTTCTGTGGTATTGCAAAGGCAAAGACAAATGCTTCCAGCCATCCATTGCACTAATGGATTGGTCATCAGCTGGCTGTCTATGTCCCGCATCAATATAGACCAAAGTACAGAGGGTTAGGCTATGCTATTGTGCACCTACCTGATGCATCAGAAGGTGCGAGGCCCTTGCTAAATTCTGTGCACAGACTTTGAGATCTATGCTTTAGACTGTATCTAAACCTGCTCCAACATGGACTGACATTCTGGCCTACTTTCAGCCGATGCGACTTGTCTGTCGCTGAACAGTCGCTTTTTATGTATTCAGCACCTATGTATAATGTTGTAAAAATGCTCTAGAAGCTAAAGTCGCAGAAATGTCACACATATTTGGCCTGCAACTTTCTGTGCGACAAATTCAGACAGGAAAAATCAGTATAAATCCTTAGAAAATTATCCCCCAGTGTCTCCATCTGCTGGCGGTATTGAATAAGCATTGCTGCACTGATGGGGTATGCATTAGACGAAAAAAAAGAAGAAAAAGAAGAATAATACGCCCAGAAAAGAGGCGAAAAGGAGAAAAACGTAAAAAAACGTGAAAAAAAAGTAAGAGGAAGAGAAGGGAAAAAAAGGTGGAAATGGGTTTAAAAGTGATTTCGGCGGAGAAATATATATATATATATATATATATATATATATATATATATATATATATGCGCACACACACACATAGATATAAACGTATTCTCCGTTGAGATATTGCAGCCGCTGCTGTGTCCAGGCCCAGGAGCCTTAGCACTGTGCTGTGATGTCACTCAATACCACTGACATCACTAGGTGTAAACAACATCTCTCCTTTGCTGTGTATGTGACTATGGAGCTGTTTGGTGATGTCGTCTATTACGGCCTTCATAGAAGCAACAGGAGATTGTTGCATCCATCTTGAACCCTCAGAACTACAGTGCTATGATGTCACTCACTTCCACAGGCCTTGCAGAGTGTAAACAACAACAACCCAGCTTTGTTGTGTATGTAACCATAGGGATTTGTGATGTCACCTAGAACCTTCACAGCAGCGACAGCTTTATGAGGAGCATCAGCACTGCTCTGCCTGAGCAGAACCATCACCGCCATAGGTTGTCAAATAACCCGGATTTAACCCACACAGGTAAGTCCAATGGGGTGCAGGCATGTCCTCTATGCTTACAGCTTCCCGTGGGTGTTGGTTTGATACCGTTTGGGGACAGCCAAGGAGGCATCTGCAGGCAACAAAGGTAGGTGTGTGCTTGTGTGTGTGTTTCCTATGCAGATCCTAAGCCCAGTGTCACATGCAAGTAGGAGGAGTAAGAAGGGTTCCTGGCAAATCCGGGTTATGGATTGCATTTAAAAAGGCCCCGTGGGAGTGCAATGGGCCCCTGTCTTGCTGCTTAGCAATAATGGTATGGGTTTAGGTTCTGCTGTGTGTACTGGTGGTTGACTGCCCCCCAGCCCAGAGTGTGCATGGAAAATTGTCTGGCAGCCTCCCTGACAGCAAGCAGTGATAGTGCCCATGAAGGGGACCTTGTTGGGCCCGCCCCTTTCACGGTTATCGCTTCTCGGCCTTTTGGCTAAGATCAAGTGTAGTATCTGTTCTTATCAGTTTAATATCTGATACGTCCCCTATCTGGGGACCATATATTAAATGGATTTTTGAGAACGGGGGCCGATTTCGAAGCTTGCTTCCGTCGCCCTATGCATTGACCCGATATGGCAGTATCTTCGGGTACAGTGCACCACCCCCTTACAGGGTTAAAAAGAAAGATTCCTACTTTCATTGCTACCTGCTTGCTGGCTAGCCAGCTAGCCAGCCCTGTGGGCCTTGCTGCTGCTGCAGCCAAAAAACAAAAGGTGGTGCTGCTGCTGCTTCTGCTGCTTCTGCTTCTGCTTGTGTCTGGCCCCTGTTGGAGCGTCCAGGCACAGGACTTCTGCTGCTGCTGACTAAATGGCCTCCTTAATTGGATCATTTGAGTAGCCAGCACACCTGTGCAGGTAGGGCATGACATGATAGGCAGCTGCCTTGATAGCGGGTGGGTGCTGAATGTTCCTAATTGACAAAATAAGATTAATGCTTATGAAGAAATATAAAATCTCATCCCTTCCCCAATATCGCGCCACACCCCTACCCCTTAATTCCCTGGTTGAACTTGATGGACATATGTCTTTTTTCGACCGTACTAACTATGTAACTATGTAACATAACATGGGGGGGGGGTCTCCTGGCTGTTCACACAGGTGTGTCATTGCTGTACATTGACCATGCATTGCTTCTGTGGTATTGCAAAGGCAAAGACAAATGCTTCCAGCCATCCATTGCACTAATGGATTGGTCATCAGCTGGCTGTCTATGTCCCGCATCAATATACACCAAAGTACAGAGGGTTAGGCTATGCTATTGTGCACCTACCTGATGCATCAGAAGGTGCGAGGCCCTTGCTAAATTCTGTGCACAGACTTTGAGATCTATGCTTTAGACTGTATCTAAACCTGCTCCAACATGGACTGACATTCTGGCCTACTTTCAGCCGATGCGACTTGTCTGTCGCTGAACAGTCGCTTTTTATGTATTCAGCACCTATGTATAATGTTGTAAAAATGCTCTAGAAGCTAAAGTCGCAGAAATGTCACACATATTTGGCCTGCAACTTTCTGTGCGACAAATTCAGACAGGAAAAATCAGTATAAATCCTTAGAAAATTATCCCCCAGTGTCTCCATCTGCTGGCGGTATTGAATAAGCATTGCTGCACTGATGGGGTATGCATTAGACGAAAAAAAAGAAGAAAAAGAAGAATAATACGCCCAGAAAAGAGGCGAAAAGGAGAAAAACGTAAAAAAACGTGAAAAAAAAGTAAGAGGAAGAGAAGGGAAAAAAAGGTGGAAATGGGTTTAAAAGTGATTTCGGCGGAGAAATATATATATATATATATATATATATATATATATATATATATATATGCGCACACACACACATAGATATAAACGTATTCTCCGTTGAGATATTGCAGCCGCTGCTGTGTCCAGGCCCAGGAGCCTTAGCACTGTGCTGTGATGTCACTCAATACCACTGACATCACTAGGTGTAAACAACATCTCTCCTTTGCTGTGTATGTGACTATGGAGCTGTTTGGTGATGTCGTCTATTACGGCCTTCATAGAAGCAACAGGAGATTGTTGCATCCATCTTGAACCCTCAGAACTACAGTGCTATGATGTCACTCACTTCCACAGGCCTTGCAGAGTGTAAACAACAACAACCCAGCTTTGTTGTGTATGTAACCATAGGGATTTGTGATGTCACCTAGAACCTTCACAGCAGCGACAGCTTTATGAGGAGCATCAGCACTGCTCTGCCTGAGCAGAACCATCACCGCCATAGGTTGTCAAATAACCCGGATTTAACCCACACAGGTAAGTCCAATGGGGTGCAGGCATGTCCTCTATGCTTACAGCTTCCCGTGGGTGTTGGTTTGATACCGTTTGGGGACAGCCAAGGAGGCATCTGCAGGCAACAAAGGTAGGTGTGTGCTTGTGTGTGTGTTTCCTATGCAGATCCTAAGCCCAGTGTCACATGCAAGTAGGAGGAGTAAGAAGGGTTCCTGGCAAATCCGGGTTATGGATTGCATTTAAAAAGGCCCCGTGGGAGTGCAATGGGCCCCTGTCTTGCTGCTTAGCAATAATGGTATGGGTTTAGGTTCTGCTGTGTGTACTGGTGGTTGACTGCCCCCCAGCCCAGAGTGTGCATGGAAAATTGTCTGGCAGCCTCCCTGACAGCAAGCAGTGATAGTGCCCATGAAGGGGACCTTGTTGGGCCCGCCCCTTTCACGGTTATCGCTTCTCGGCCTTTTGGCTAAGATCAAGTGTAGTATCTGTTCTTATCAGTTTAATATCTGATACGTCCCCTATCTGGGGACCATATATTAAATGGATTTTTGAGAACGGGGGCCGATTTCGAAGCTTGCTTCCGTCGCCCTATGCATTGACCCGATATGGCAGTATCTTCGGGTACAGTGCACCACCCCCTTACAGGGTTAAAAAGAAAGATTCCTACTTTCATTGCTACCTGCTTGCTGGCTAGCCAGCTAGCCAGCCCTGTGGGCCTTGCTGCTGCTGCAGCCAAAAAACAAAAGGTGGTGCTGCTGCTGCTTCTGCTGCTTCTGCTTCTGCTTGTGTCTGGCCCCTGTTGGAGCGTCCAGGCACAGGACTTCTGCTGCTGCTGACTAAATGGCCTCCTTAATTGGATCATTTGAGTAGCCAGCACACCTGTGCAGGTAGGGCATGACATGATAGGCAGCTGCCTTGATAGCGGGTGGGTGCTGAATGTTCCTAATTGACAAAATAAGATTAATGCTTATGAAGAAATATAAAATCTCATCCCTTCCCCAATATCGTGCCACACCCCTACCCCTTAATTCCCTGGTTGAACTTGATGGACATATGTCTTTTTTCGACCGTACTAACTATGTAACTATGTAACATAACATGGGGGGGGGGGGGGGGGTCTCCTGGCTGTTCACACAGGTGTGTCATTGCTGTACATTGACCATGCATTGCTTCTGTGGTATTGCAAAGGCAAAGACAAATGCTTCCAGCCATCCATTGCACTAATGGATTGGTCATCAGCTGGCTGTCTATGTCCCGCATCAATATAGACCAAAGTACAGAGGGTTAGGCTATGCTATTGTGCACCTACCTGATGCATCAGAAGGTGCGAGGCCCTTGCTAAATTCTGTGCACAGACTTTGAGATCTATGCTTTAGACTGTATCTAAACCTGCTCCAACATGGACTGACATTCTGGCCTACTTTCAGCCGATGCGACTTGTCTGTCGCTGAACAGTCGCTTTTTATGTATTCAGCACCTATGTATAATGTTGTAAAAATGCTCTAGAAGCTAAAGTCGCAGAAATGTCACACATATTTGGCCTGCAACTTTCTGTGCGACAAATTCAGACAGGAAAAATCAGTATAAATCCTTAGAAAATTATCCCCCAGTGTCTCCATCTGCTGGCGGTATTGAATAAGCATTGCTGCACTGATGGGGTATGCATTAGACGAAAAAAAAGAAGAAAAAGAAGAATAATACGCCCAGAAAAGAGGCGAAAAGGAGAAAAACGTAAAAAAACGTGAAAAAAAAGTAAGAGGAAGAGAAGGGAAAAAAAGGTGGAAATGGGTTTAAAAGTGATTTCGGCGGAGAAATATATATATATATATATATATATATATATATATATATGCGCACACACACACATAGATATAAACGTATTCTCCGTTGAGATATTGCAGCCGCTGCTGTGTCCAGGCCCAGGAGCCTTAGCACTGTGCTGTGATGTCACTCAATACCACTGACATCACTAGGTGTAAACAACATCTCTCCTTTGCTGTGTATGTGACTATGGAGCTGTTTGGTGATGTCGTCTATTACGGCCTTCATAGAAGCAACAGGAGATTGTTGCATCCATCTTGAACCCTCAGAACTACAGTGCTATGATGTCACTCACTTCCACAGGCCTTGCAGAGTGTAAACAACAACAACCCAGCTTTGTTGTGTATGTAACCATAGGGATTTGTGATGTCACCTAGAACCTTCACAGCAGCGACAGCTTTATGAGGAGCATCAGCACTGCTCTGCCTGAGCAGAACCATCACCGCCATAGGTTGTCAAATAACCCGGATTTAACCCACACAGGTAAGTCCAATGGGGTGCAGGCATGTCCTCTATGCTTACAGCTTCCCGTGGGTGTTGGTTTGATACCGTTTGGGGACAGCCAAGGAGGCATCTGCAGGCAACAAAGGTAGGTGTGTGCTTGTGTGTGTGTTTCCTATGCAGATCCTAAGCCCAGTGTCACATGCAAGTAGGAGGAGTAAGAAGGGTTCCTGGCAAATCCGGGTTATGGATTGCATTTAAAAAGGCCCCGTGGGAGTGCAATGGGCCCCTGTCTTGCTGCTTAGCAATAATGGTATGGGTTTAGGTTCTGCTGTGTGTACTGGTGGTTGACTGCCCCCCAGCCCAGAGTGTGCATGGAAAATTGTCTGGCAGCCTCCCTGACAGCAAGCAGTGATAGTGCCCATGAAGGGGACCTTGTTGGGCCCGCCCCTTTCACGGTTATCGCTTCTCGGCCTTTTGGCTAAGATCAAGTGTAGTATCTGTTCTTATCAGTTTAATATCTGATACGTCCCCTATCTGGGGACCATATATTAAATGGATTTTTGAGAACGGGGGCCGATTTCGAAGCTTGCTTCCGTCGCCCTATGCATTGACCCGATATGGCAGTATCTTCGGGTACAGTGCACCACCCCCTTACAGGGTTAAAAAGAAAGATTCCTACTTTCATTGCTACCTGCTTGCTGGCTAGCCAGCTAGCCAGCCCTGTGGGCCTTGCTGCTGCTGCAGCCAAAAAACAAAAGGTGGTGCTGCTGCTGCTGCTTCTGCTGCTTCTGCTTCTGCTTGTGTCTGGCCCCTGTTGGAGCGTCCAGGCACAGGACTTCTGCTGCTGCTGACTAAATGGCCTCCTTAATTGGATCATTTGAGTAGCCAGCACACCTGTGCAGGTAGGGCATGACATGATAGGCAGCTGCCTTGATAGCGGGTGGGTGCTGAATGTTCCTAATTGACAAAATAAGATTAATGCTTATGAAGAAATATAAAATCTCATCCCTTCCCCAATATCGCGCCACACCCCTACCCCTTAATTCCCTGGTTGAACTTGATGGACATATGTCTTTTTTCGACCGTACTAACTATGTAACTATGTAACATAACATGGGGGGGGGGGGGGGGGGGGTCTCCTGGCTGTTCACACAGGTGTGTCATTGCTGTACATTGACCATGCATTGCTTCTGTGGTATTGCAAAGGCAAAGACAAATGCTTCCAGCCATCCATTGCACTAATGGATTGGTCATCAGCTGGCTGTCTATGTCCCGCATCAATATAGACCAAAGTACAGAGGGTTAGGCTATGCTATTGTGCACCTACCTGATGCATCAGAAGGTGCGAGGCCCTTGCTAAATTCTGTGCACAGACTTTGAGATCTATGCTTTAGACTGTATCTAAACCTGCTCCAACATGGACTGACATTCTGGCCTACTTTCAGCCGATGCGACTTGTCTGTCGCTGAACAGTCGCTTTTTATGTATTCAGCACCTATGTATAATGTTGTAAAAATGCTCTAGAAGCTAAAGTCGCAGAAATGTCACACATATTTGGCCTGCAACTTTCTGTGCGACAAATTCAGACAGGAAAAATCAGTATAAATCCTTAGAAAATTATCCCCCAGTGTCTCCATCTGCTGGCGGTATTGAATAAGCATTGCTGCACTGATGGGGTATGCATTAGACGAAAAAAAAGAAGAAAAAGAAGAATAATACGCCCAGAAAAGAGGCGAAAAGGAGAAAAACGTAAAAAAACGTGAAAAAAAAGTAAGAGGAAGAGAAGGGAAAAAAAGGTGGAAATGGGTTTAAAAGTGATTTCGGCGGAGAAATATATATATATATATATATATATATATATATATATATATATGCGCACACACACACATAGATATAAACGTATTCTCCGTTGAGATATTGCAGCCGCTGCTGTGTCCAGGCCCAGGAGCCTTAGCACTGTGCTGTGATGTCACTCAATACCACTGACATCACTAGGTGTAAACAACATCTCTCCTTTGCTGTGTATGTGACTATGGAGCTGTTTGGTGATGTCGTCTATTACGGCCTTCATAGAAGCAACAGGAGATTGTTGCATCCATCTTGAACCCTCAGAACTACAGTGCTATGATGTCACTCACTTCCACAGGCCTTGCAGAGTGTAAACAACAACAACCCAGCTTTGTTGTGTATGTAACCATAGGGATTTGTGATGTCACCTAGAACCTTCACAGCAGCGACAGCTTTATGAGGAGCATCAGCACTGCTCTGCCTGAGCAGAACCATCACCGCCATAGGTTGTCAAATAACCCGGATTTAACCCACACAGGTAAGTCCAATGGGGTGCAGGCATGTCCTCTATGCTTACAGCTTCCCGTGGGTGTTGGTTTGATACCGTTTGGGGACAGCCAAGGAGGCATCTGCAGGCAACAAAGGTAGGTGTGTGCTTGTGTGTGTGTTTCCTATGCAGATCCTAAGCCCAGTGTCACATGCAAGTAGGAGGAGTAAGAAGGGTTCCTGGCAAATCCGGGTTATGGATTGCATTTAAAAAGGCCCCGTGGGAGTGCAATGGGCCCCTGTCTTGCTGCTTAGCAATAATGGTATGGGTTTAGGTTCTGCTGTGTGTACTGGTGGTTGACTGCCCCCCAGCCCAGAGTGTGCATGGAAAATTTTCTGGCAGCCTCCCTGACAGCAAGCAGTGATAGTGCCCATGAAGGGGACCTTGTTGGGCCCGCCCCTTTCACGGTTATCGCTTCTCGGCCTTTTGGCTAAGATCAAGTGTAGTATCTGTTCTTATCAGTTTAATATCTGATACGTCCCCTATCTGGGGACCATATATTAAATGGATTTTTGAGAACGAGGGCCGATTTCGAAGCTTGCTTCCGTCGCCCTATGCATTGACCCGATATGGCAGTATCTTCGGGTACAGTGCACCACCCCCTTACAGGGTTAAAAAGAAAGATTCCTACTTTCATTGCTACCTGCTTGCTGGCTAGCCAGCTAGCCAGCCCTGTGGGCCTTGCTGCTGCTGCAGCCAAAAAACAAAAGGTGGTGCTGCTGCTGCTTCTGCTGCTTCTGCTTCTGCTTGTGTCTGGCCCCTGTTGGAGCGTCCAGGCACAGGACTTCTGCTGCTGCTGACTAAATGGCCTCCTTAATTGGATCATTTGAGTAGCCAGCACACCTGTGCAGGTAGGGCATGACATGATAGGCAGCTGCCTTGATAGCGGGTGGGTGCTGAATGTTCCTAATTGACAAAATAAGATTAATGCTTATGAAGAAATATAAAATCTCATCCCTTCCCCAATATCGCGCCACACCCCTACCCCTTAATTCCCTGGTTGAACTTGATGGACATATGTCTTTTTTCGACCGTACTAACTATGTAACTATGTAACATAACATGGGGGGGGTCTCCTGGCTGTTCACACAGGTGTGTCATTGCTGTACATTGACCATGCATTGCTTCTGTGGTATTGCAAAGGCAAAGACAAATGCTTCCAGCCATCCATTGCACTAATGGATTGGTCATCAGCTGGCTGTCTATGTCCCGCATCAATATAGACCAAAGTACAGAGGGTTAGGCTATGCTATTGTGCACCTACCTGATGCATCAGAAGGTGCAAGGCCCTTGCTAAATTCTGTGCACAGACTTTGAGATCTATGCTTTAGACTGTATCTAAACCTGCTCCAACATGGACTGACATTCTGGCCTACTTTCAGCCGATGCGACTTGTCTGTCGCTGAACAGTCGCTTTTTATGTATTCAGCACCTATGTATAATGTTGTAAAAATGCTCTAGAAGCTAAAGTCGCAGAAATGTCACACATATTTGGCCTGCAACTTTCTGTGCGACAAATTCAGACAGGAAAAATCAGTATAAATCCTTAGAAAATTATCCCCCAGTGTCTCCATCTGCTGGCGGTATTGAATAAGCATTGCTGCACTGATGGGGTATGCATTAGACGAAAAAAAAGAAGAAAAAGAAGAATAATACGCCCAGAAAAGAGGCGAAAAGGAGAAAAACGTAAAAAAACGTGAAAAAAAAGTAAGAGGAAGAGAAGGGAAAAAAAGGTGGAAATGGGTTTAAAAGTGATTTCGGCGGAGAAATATATATATATATATATATATATATATATATATATATATATATGCGCACACACACACATAGATATAAACGTATTCTCCGTTGAGATATTGCAGCCGCTGCTGTGTCCAGGCCCAGGAGCCTTAGCACTGTGCTGTGATGTCACTCAATACCACTGACATCACTAGGTGTAAACAACATCTCTCCTTTGCTGTGTATGTGACTATGGAGCTGTTTGGTGATGTCGTCTATTACGGCCTTCATAGAAGCAACAGGAGATTGTTGCATCCATCTTGAACCCTCAGAACTACAGTGCTATGATGTCACTCACTTCCACAGGCCTTGCAGAGTGTAAACAACAACAACCCAGCTTTGTTGTGTATGTAACCATAGGGATTTGTGATGTCACCTAGAACCTTCACAGCAGCGACAGCTTTATGAGGAGCATCAGCACTGCTCTGCCTGAGCAGAACCATCACCGCCATAGGTTGTCAAATAACCCGGATTTAACCCACACAGGTAAGTCCAATGGGGTGCAGGCATGTCCTCTATGCTTACAGCTTCCCGTGGGTGTTGGTTTGATACCGTTTGGGGACAGCCAAGGAGGCATCTGCAGGCAACAAAGGTAGGTGTGTGCTTGTGTGTGTGTTTCCTATGCAGATCCTAAGCCCAGTGTCACATGAAAGTAGGAGGAGTAAGAAGGGTTCCTGGCAAATCCGGGTTATGGATTGCATTTAAAAAGGCCCCGTGGGAGTGCAATGGGCCCCTGTCTTGCTGCTTAGCAATAATGGTATGGGTTTAGGTTCTGCTGTGTGTACTGGTGGTTGACTGCCCCCCAGCCCAGAGTGTGCATGGAAAATTGTCTGGCAGCCTCCCTGACAGCAAGCAGTGATAGTGCCCATGAAGGGGACCTTGTTGGGCCCGCCCCTTTCACGGTTATCGCTTCTCGGCCTTTTGGCTAAGATCAAGTGTAGTATCTGTTCTTATCAGTTTAATATCTGATACGTCCCCTATCTGGGGACCATATATTAAATGGATTTTTGAGAACGGGGGCCGATTTCGAAGCTTGCTTCCGTCGCCCTATGCATTGACCCGATATGGCAGTATCTTCGGGTACAGTGCACCACCCCCTTACAGGGTTAAAAAGAAAGATTCCTACTTTCATTGCTACCTGCTTGCTGGCTAGCCAGCTAGCCAGCCCTGTGGGCCTTGCTGCTGCTGCAGCCAAAAAACAAAAGGTGGTGATGCTGCTGCTGCTGCTTCTGCTGCTTCTGCTTCTGCTTGTGTCTGGCCCCTGTTGGAGCGTCCAGGCACAGGACTTCTGCTGCTGCTGACTAAATGGCCTCCTTAATTGGATCATTTGAGTAGCCAGCACACCTGTGCAGGTAGGGCATGACATGATAGGCAGCTGCCTTGATAGCGGGTGGGTGCTGAATGTTCCTAATTGACAAAATAAGATTAATGCTTATGAAGAAATATAAAATCTCATCCCTTCCCCAATATCGCGCCACACCCCTACCCCTTAATTCCCTGGTTGAACTTGATGGACATATGTCTTTTTTCGACCGTACTAACTATGTAACTATGTAACATAACATGGGGGGGGGGGGGGGGGTCTCCTGGCTGTTCACACAGGTGTGTCATTGCTGTACATTGACCATGCATTGCTTCTGTGGTATTGCAAAGGCAAAGACAAATGCTTCCAGCCATCCATTGCACTAATGGATTGGTCATCAGCTGGCTGTCTATGTCCCGCATCAATATAGACCAAAGTACAGAGGGTTAGGCTATGCTATTGTGCACCTACCTGATGCATCAGAAGGTGCAAGGCCCTTGCTAAATTCTGTGCACAGACTTTGAGATCTATGCTTTAGACTGTATCTAAACCTGCTCCAACATGGACTGACATTCTGGCCTACTTTCAGCCGATGCGACTTGTCTGTCGCTGAACAGTCGCTTTTTATGTATTCAGCACCTATGTATAATGTTGTAAAAATGCTCTAGAAGCTAAAGTCGCAGAAATGTCACACATATTTGGCCTGCAACTTTCTGTGCGACAAATTCAGACAGGAAAAATCAGTATAAATCCTTAGAAAATTATCCCCCAGTGTCTCCATCTGCTGGCGGTATTGAATAAGCATTGCTGCACTGATGGGGTATGCATTAGACGAAAAAAAAGAAGAAAAAGAAGAATAATACGCCCAGAAAAGAGGCGAAAAGGAGAAAAACGTAAAAAAACGTGAAAAAAAAGTAAGAGGAAGAGAAGGGAAAAAAAGGTGGAAATGGGTTTAAAAGTGATTTCGGCGGAGAAATATATATATATATATATATATATATATATATATATATATATATATATATGCGCACACACACACATAGATATAAACGTATTCTCCGTTGAGATATTGCAGCCGCTGCTGTGTCCAGGCCCAGGAGCCTTAGCACTGTGCTGTGATGTCACTCAATACCACTGACATCACTAGGTGTAAACAACATCTCTCCTTTGCTGTGTATGTGACTATGGAGCTGTTTGGTGATGTCGTCTATTACGGCCTTCATAGAAGCAACAGGAGATTGTTGCATCCATCTTGAACCCTCAGAACTACAGTGCTATGATGTCACTCACTTCCACAGGCCTTGCAGAGTGTAAACAACAACAACCCAGCTTTGTTGTGTATGTAACCATAGGGATTTGTGATGTCACCTAGAACCTTCACAGCAGCGACAGCTTTATGAGGAGCATCAGCACTGCTCTGCCTGAGCAGAACCATCACCGCCATAGGTTGTCAAATAACCCGGATTTAACCCACACAGGTAAGTCCAATGGGGTGCAGGCATGTCCTCTATGCTTACAGCTTCCCGTGGGTGTTGGTTTGATACCGTTTGGGGACAGCCAAGGAGGCATCTGCAGGCAACAAAGGTAGGTGTGTGCTTGTGTGTGTGTTTCCTATGCAGATCCTAAGCCCAGTGTCACATGCAAGTAGGAGGAGTAAGAAGGGTTCCTGGCAAATCCGGGTTATGGATTGCATTTAAAAAGGCCCCGTGGGAGTGCAATGGGCCCCTGTCTTGCTGCTTAGCAATAATGGTATGGGTTTAGGTTCTGCTGTGTGTACTGGTGGTTGACTGCCCCCCAGCCCAGAGTGTGCATGGAAAATTGTCTGGCAGCCTCCCTGACAGCAAGCAGTGATAGTGCCCATGAAGGGGACCTTGTTGGGCCCGCCCCTTTCACGGTTATCGCTTCTCGGCCTTTTGGCTAAGATCAAGTGTAGTATCTGTTCTTATCAGTTTAATATCTGATACGTCCCCTATCTGGGGACCATATATTAAATGGATTTTTGAGAACGGGGGCCGATTTCGAAGCTTGCTTCCGTCGCCCTATGCATTGACCCGATATGGCAGTATCTTCGGGTACAGTGCACCACCCCCTTACAGGGTTAAAAAGAAAGATTCCTACTTTCATTGCTACCTGCTTGCTGGCTAGCCAGCTAGCCAGCCCTGTGGGCCTTGCTGCTGCTGCAGCCAAAAAACAAAAGGTGGTGCTGCTGCTGCTTCTGCTGCTTCTGCTTCTGCTTGTGTCTGGCCCCTGTTGGAGCGTCCAGGCACAGGACTTCTGCTGCTGCTGACTAAATGGCCTCCTTAATTGGATCATTTGAGTAGCCAGCACACCTGTGCAGGTAGGGCATGACATGATAGGCAGCTGCCTTGATAGCGGGTGGGTGCTGAATGTTCCTAATTGACAAAATAAGATTAATGCTTATGAAGAAATATAAAATCTCATCCCTTCCCCAATATCGCGCCACACCCCTACCCCTTAATTCCCTGGTTGAACTTGATGGACATATGTCTTTTTTCGACCATACTAACTATGTAACTATGTAACATAACATGGGGGGGGGGGGGGGGGTCTCCTGGCTGTTCACACAGGTGTGTCATTGCTGTACATTGACCATGCATTGCTTCTGTGGTATTGCAAAGGCAAAGACAAATGCTTCCAGCCATCCATTGCACTAATGGATTGGTCATCAGCTGGCTGTCTATGTCCCGCATCAATATAGACCAAAGTACAGAGGGTTAGGCTATGCTATTGTGCACCTACCTGATGCATCAGAAGGTGCGAGGCCCTTGCTAAATTCTGTGCACAGACTTTGAGATCTATGCTTTAGACTGTATCTAAACCTGCTCCAACATGGACTGACATTCTGGCCTACTTTCAGCCGATGCGACTTGTCTGTCGCTGAACAGTCGCTTTTTATGTATTCAGCACCTATGTATAATGTTGTAAAAATGCTCTAGAAGCTAAAGTCGCAGAAATGTCACACATATTTGGCCTGCAACTTTCTGTGCGACAAATTCAGACAGGAAAAATCAGTATAAATCCTTAGAAAATTATCCCCCAGTGTCTCCATCTGCTGGCGGTATTGAATAAGCATTGCTGCACTGATGGGGTATGCATTAGACGAAAAAAAGAAGAAAAAGAAGAATAATACGCCCAGAAAAGAGGCGAAAAGGAGAAAAACGTGAAAAAAAAGTAAGAGGAAGAGAAGGGAAAAAAAGGTGGAAATGGGTTTAAAAGTGATTTCGGCGGAGAAATATATATATATATATATATATATATATATATATATATATATATATGCGCACACACACACATAGATATAAACGTATTCTCCGTTGAGATATTGCAGCCGCTGCTGTGTCCAGGCCCAGGAGCCTTAGCACTGTGCTGTGATGTCACTCAATACCACTGACATCACTAGGTGTAAACAACATCTCTCCTTTGCTGTGTATGTGACTATGGAGCTGTTTGGTGATGTCGTCTATTACGGCCTTCATAGAAGCAACAGGAGATTGTTGCATCCATCTTGAACCCTCAGAACTACAGTGCTATGATGTCACTCACTTCCACAGGCCTTGCAGAGTGTAAACAACAACAACCCAGCTTTGTTGTGTATGTAACCATAGGGATTTGTGATGTCACCTAGAACCTTCACAGCAGCGACAGCTTTATGAGGAGCATCAGCACTGCTCTGCCTGAGCAGAACCATCACCGCCATAGGTTGTCAAATAACCCGGATTTAACCCACACAGGTAAGTCCAATGGGGTGCAGGCATGTCCTCTATGCTTACAGCTTCCCGTGGGTGTTGGTTTGATACCGTTTGGGGACAGCCAAGGAGGCATCTGCAGGCAACAAAGGTAGGTGTGTGCTTGTGTGTGTGTTTCCTATGCAGATCCTAAGCCCAGTGTCACATGCAAGTAGGAGGAGTAAGAAGGGTTCCTGGCAAATCCGGGTTATGGATTGCATTTAAAAAGGCCCCGTGGGAGTGCAATGGGCCCCTGTCTTGCTGCTTAGCAATAATGGTATGGGTTTAGGTTCTGCTGTGTGTACTGGTGGTTGACTGCCCCCCAGCCCAGAGTGTGCATGGAAAATTGTCTGGCAGCCTCCCTGACAGCAAGCAGTGATAGTGCCCATGAAGGGGACCTTGTTGGGCCCGCCCCTTTCACGGTTATCGCTTCTCGGCCTTTTGGCTAAGATCAAGTGTAGTATCTGTTCTTATCAGTTTAATATCTGATACGTCCCCTATCTGGGGACCATATATTAAATGGATTTTTGAGAACGGGGGCCGATTTCGAAGCTTGCTTCCGTCGCCCTATGCATTGACCCGATATGGCAGTATCTTCGGGTACAGTGCACCACCCCCTTACAGGGTTAAAAAGAAAGATTCCTACTTTCATTGCTACCTGCTTGCTGGCTAGCCAGCTAGCCAGCCCTGTGGGCCTTGCTGCTGCTGCAGCCAAAAAACAAAAGGTGGTGCTGCTGCTGCTTCTGCTGCTTCTGCTTCTGCTTGTGTCTGGCCCCTGTTGGAGCGTCCAGGCACAGGACTTCTGCTGCTGCTGACTAAATGGCCTCCTTAATTGGATCATTTGAGTAGCCAGCACACCTGTGCAGGTAGGGCATGACATGATAGGCAGCTGCCTTGATAGCGGGTGGGTGCTGAATGTTCCTAATTGACAAAATAAGATTAATGCTTATGAAGAAATATAAAATCTCATCCCTTCCCCAATATCGCGCCACACCCCTACCCCTTAATTCCCTGGTTGAACTTGATGGACATATGTCTTTTTTCGACCGTACTAACTATGTAACTATGTAACATAACATGGGGGGGGGGGGGGGTCTCCTGGCTGTTCACACAGGTGTGTCATTGCTGTACATTGACCATGCATTGCTTCTGTGGTATTGCAAAGGCAAAGACAAATGCTTCCAGCCATCCATTGCACTAATGGATTGGTCATCAGCTGGCTGTCTATGTCCCGCATCAATATAGACCAAAGTACAGAGGGTTAGGCTATGCTATTGTGCACCTACCTGATGCATCAGAAGGTGCGAGGCCCTTGCTAAATTCTGTGCACAGACTTTGAGATCTATGCTTTAGACTGTATCTAAACCTGCTCCAACATGGACTGACATTCTGGCCTACTTTCAGCCGATGCGACTTGTCTGTCGCTGAACAGTCGCTTTTTATGTATTCAGCACCTATGTATAATGTTGTAAAAATGCTCTAGAAGCTAAAGTCGCAGAAATGTCACACATATTTGGCCTGCAACTTTCTGTGCGACAAATTCAGACAGGAAAAATCAGTATAAATCCTTAGAAAATTATCCCCCAGTGTCTCCATCTGCTGGCGGTATTGAATAAGCATTGCTGCACTGATGGGGTATGCATTAGACGAAAAAAAAGAAGAAAAAGAAGAATAATACGCCCAGAAAAGAGGCGAAAAGGAGAAAAACGTAAAAAAACGTGAAAAAAAAGTAAGAGGAAGAGAAGGGAAAAAAAGGTGGAAATGGGTTTAAAAGTGATTTCGGCGGAGAAATATATATATATATATATATATATATATATATATATGCGCACACACACACATAGATATAAACGTATTCTCCGTTGAGATATTGCAGCCGCTGCTGTGTCCAGGCCCAGGAGCCTTAGCACTGTGCTGTGATGTCACTCAATACCACTGACATCACTAGGTGTAAACAACATCTCTCCTTTGCTGTGTATGTGACTATGGAGCTGTTTGGTGATGTCGTCTATTACGGCCTTCATAGAAGCAACAGGAGATTGTTGCATCCATCTTGAACCCTCAGAACTACAGTGCTATGATGTCACTCACTTCCACAGGCCTTGCAGAGTGTAAACAACAACAACCCAGCTTTGTTGTGTATGTAACCATAGGGATTTGTGATGTCACCTAGAACCTTCACAGCAGCGACAGCTTTATGAGGAGCATCAGCACTGCTCTGCCTGAGCAGAACCATCACCGCCATAGGTTGTCAAATAACCCGGATTTAACCCACACAGGTAAGTCCAATGGGGTGCAGGCATGTCCTCTATGCTTACAGCTTCCCGTGGGTGTTGGTTTGATACCGTTTGGGGACAGCCAAGGAGGCATCTGCAGGCAACAAAGGTAGGTGTGTGCTTGTGTGTGTGTTTCCTATGCAGATCCTAAGCCCAGTGTCACATGCAAGTAGGAGGAGTAAGAAGGGTTCCTGGCAAATCCGGGTTATGGATTGCATTTAAAAAGGCCCCGTGGGAGTGCAATGGGCCCCTGTCTTGCTGCTTAGCAATAATGGTATGGGTTTAGGTTCTGCTGTGTGTACTGGTGGTTGACTGCCCCCCAGCCCAGAGTGTGCATGGAAAATTGTCTGGCAGCCTCCCTGACAGCAAGCAGTGATAGTGCCCATGAAGGGGACCTTGTTGGGCCCGCCCCTTTCACGGTTATCGCTTCTCGGCCTTTTGGCTAAGATCAAGTGTAGTATCTGTTCTTATCAGTTTAATATCTGATACGTCCCCTATCTGGGGACCATATATTAAATGGATTTTTGAGAACGGGGGCCGATTTCGAAGCTTGCTTCCGTCGCCCTATGCATTGACCCGATATGGCAGTATCTTCGGGTACAGTGCACCACCCCCTTACAGGGTTAAAAAGAAAGATTCCTACTTTCATTGCTATCTGCTTGCTGGCTAGCCAGCTAGCCAGCCCTGTGGGCCTTGCTGCTGCTGCAGCCAAAAAACAAAAGGTGGTGCTGCTGCTGCTTCTGCTGCTTCTGCTTCTGCTTGTGTCTGGCCCCTGTTGGAGCGTCCAGGCACAGGACTTCTGCTGCTGCTGACTAAATGGCCTCCTTAATTGGATCATTTGAGTAGCCAGCACACCTGTGCAGGTAGGGCATGACATGATAGGCAGCTGCCTTGATAGCGGGTGGGTGCTGAATGTTCCTAATTGACAAAATAAGATTAATGCTTATGAAGAAATATAAAATCTCATCCCTTCCCCAATATCGCGCCACACCCCTACCCCTTAATTCCCTGGTTGAACTTGATGGACATATGTCTTTTTTCGACCGTACTAACTATGTAACTATGTAACATAACATGGGGGGGGGGGGGGGGGTCTCCTGGCTGTTCACACAGGTGTGTCATTGCTGTACATTGACCATGCATTGCTTCTGTGGTATTGCAAAGGCAAAGACAAATGCTTCCAGCCATCCATTGCACTAATGGATTGGTCATCAGCTGGCTGTCTATGTCCCGCATCAATATAGACCAAAGTACAGAGGGTTAGGCTATGCTATTGTGCACCTACCTGATGCATCAGAAGGTGCGAGGCCCTTGCTAAATTCTGTGCACAGACTTTGAGATCTATGCTTTAGACTGTATCTAAACCTGCTCCAACATGGACTGACATTCTGGCCTACTTTCAGCCGATGCGACTTGTCTGTCGCTGAACAGTCGCTTTTTATGTATTCAGCACCTATGTATAATGTTGTAAAAATGCTCTAGAAGCTAAAGTCGCAGAAATGTCACACATATTTGGCCTGCAACTTTCTGTGCGACAAATTCAGACAGGAAAAATCAGTATAAATCCTTAGAAAATTATCCCCCAGTGTCTCCATCTGCTGGCGGTATTGAATAAGCATTGCTGCACTGATGGGGTATGCATTAGACGAAAAAAAAGAAGAAAAAGAAGAATAATACGCCCAGAAAAGAGGCGAAAAGGAGAAAAACGTAAAAAAACGTGAAAAAAAAGTAAGAGGAAGAGAAGGGAAAAAAAGGTGGAAATGGGTTTAAAAGTGATTTCGGCGGAGAAATATATATATATATATATATATATATATATATATATATATATATATGCGCACACACACACATAGATATAAACGTATTCTCCGTTGAGATATTGCAGCCGCTGCTGTGTCCAGGCCCAGGAGCCTTAGCACTGTGCTGTGATGTCACTCAATACCACTGACATCACTAGGTGTAAACAACATCTCTCCTTTGCTGTGTATGTGACCATGGAGCTGTTTGGTGATGTCGTCTATTACGGCCTTCATAGAAGCAACAGGAGATTGTTGCATCCATCTTGAACCCTCAGAACTACAGTGCTATGATGTCACTCACTTCCACAGGCCTTGCAGAGTGTAAACAACAACAACCCAGCTTTGTTGTGTATGTAACCATAGGGATTTGTGATGTCACCTAGAACCTTCACAGCAGCGACAGCTTTATGAGGAGCATCAGCACTGCTCTGCCTGAGCAGAACCATCACCGCCATAGGTTGTCAAATAACCCGGATTTAACCCACACAGGTAAGTCCAATGGGGTGCAGGCATGTCCTCTATGCTTACAGCTTCCCGTGGGTGTTGGTTTGATACCGTTTGGGGACAGCCAAGGAGGCATCTGCAGGCAACAAAGGTAGGTGTGTGCTTGTGTGTGTGTTTCCTATGCAGATCCTAAGCCCAGTGTCACATGCAAGTAGGAGGAGTAAGAAGGGTTCCTGGCAAATCCGGGTTATGGATTGCATTTAAAAAGGCCCCGTGGGAGTGCAATGGGCCCCTGTCTTGCTGCTTAGCAATAATGGTATGGGTTTAGGTTCTGCTGTGTGTACTGGTGGTTGACTGCCCCCCAGCCCAGAGTGTGCATGGAAAATTGTCTGGCAGCCTCCCTGACAGCAAGCAGTGATAGTGCCCATGAAGGGGACCTTGTTGGGCCCGCCCCTTTCACGGTTATCGCTTCTCGGCCTTTTGGCTAAGATCAAGTGTAGTATCTGTTCTTATCAGTTTAATATCTGATACGTCCCCTATCTGGGGACCATATATTAAATGGATTTTTGAGAACGGGGGCCGATTTCGAAGCTTGCTTCCGTCGCCCTATGCATTGACCCGATATGGCAGTATCTTCGGGTACAGTGCACCACCCCCTTACAGGGTTAAAAAGAAAGATTCCTACTTTCATTGCTACCTGCTTGCTGGCTAGCCAGCTAGCCAGCCCTGTGGGCCTTGCTGCTGCTGCAGCCAAAAAACAAAAGGTGGTGCTGCTGCTGCTTCTGCTGCTTCTGCTTCTGCTTGTGTCTGGCCCCTGTTGGAGCGTCCAGGCACAGGACTTCTGCTGCTGCTGACTAAATGGCCTCCTTAATTGGATCATTTGAGTAGCCAGCACACCTGTGCAGGTAGGGCATGACATGATAGGCAGCTGCCTTGATAGCGGGTGGGTGCTGAATGTTCCTAATTGACAAAATAAGATTAATGCTTATGAAGAAATATAAAATCTCATCCCTTCCCCAATATCGCGCCACACCCCTACCCCTTAATTCCCTGGTTGAACTTGATGGACATATGTCTTTTTTCGACCGTACTAACTATGTAACTATGTAACATAACATGGGGGGGGGGGGGGGGTCTCCTGGCTGTTCACACAGGTGTGTCATTGCTGTACATTGACCATGCATTGCTTCTGTGGTATTGCAAAGGCAAAGACAAATGCTTCCAGCCATCCATTGCACTAATGGATTGGTCATCAGCTGGCTGTCTATGTCCCGCATCAATATAGACCAAAGTACAGAGGGTTAGGCTATGCTATTGTGCACCTACCTGATGCATCAGAAGGTGCGAGGCCCTTGCTAAATTCTGTGCACAGACTTTGAGATCTATGCTTTAGACTGTATCTAAACCTGCTCCAACATGGACTGACATTCTGGCCTACTTTCAGCCGATGCGACTTGTCTGTCGCTGAACAGTCGCTTTTTATGTATTCAGCACCTATGTATAATGTTGTAAAAATGCTCTAGAAGCTAAAGTCGCAGAAATGTCACACATATTTGGCCTGCAACTTTCTGTGCGACAAATTCAGACAGGAAAAATCAGTATAAATCCTTAGAAAATTATCCCCCAGTGTCTCCATCTGCTGGCGGTATTGAATAAGCATTGCTGCACTGATGGGGTATGCATTAGACGAAAAAAAAGAAGAAAAAGAAGAATAATACGCCCAGAAAAGAGGCGAAAAGGAGAAAAACGTAAAAAAACGTGAAAAAAAAGTAAGAGGAAGAGAAGGGAAAAAAAGGTGGAAATGGGTTTAAAAGTGATTTCGGCGGAGAAATATATATATATATATATATATATATATATATATATATATATATATATATATATGCGCACACACACACATAGATATAAACGTATTCTCCGTTGAGATATTGCAGCCGCTGCTGTGTCCAGGCCCAGGAGCCTTAGCACTGTGCTGTGATGTCACTCAATACCACTGACATCACTAGGTGTAAACAACATCTCTCCTTTGCTGTGTATGTGACTATGGAGCTGTTTGGTGATGTCGTCTATTACGGCCTTCATAGAAGCAACAGGAGATTGTTGCATCCATCTTGAACCCTCAGAACTACAGTGCTATGATGTCACTCACTTCCACAGGCCTTGCAGAGTGTAAACAACAACAACCCAGCTTTGTTGTGTATGTAACCATAGGGATTTGTGATGTCACCTAGAACCTTCACAGCAGCGACAGCTTTATGAGGAGCATCAGCACTGCTCTGCCTGAGCAGAACCATCACCGCCATAGGTTGTCAAATAACCCGGATTTAACCCACACAGGTAAGTCCAATGGGGTGCAGGCATGTCCTCTATGCTTACAGCTTCCCGTGGGTGTTGGTTTGATACCGTTTGGGGACAGCCAAGGAGGCATCTGCAGGCAACAAAGGTAGGTGTGTGCTTGTGTGTGTGTTTCCTATGCAGATCCTAAGCCCAGTGTCACATGCAAGTAGGAGGAGTAAGAAGGGTTCCTGGCAAATCCGGGTTATGGATTGCATTTAAAAAGGCCCCGTGGGAGTGCAATGGGCCCCTGTCTTGCTGCTTAGCAATAATGGTATGGGTTTAGGTTCTGCTGTGTGTACTGGTGGTTGACTGCCCCCCAGCCCAGAGTGTGCATGGAAAATTGTCTGGCAGCCTCCCTGACAGCAAGCAGTGATAGTGCCCATGAAGGGGACCTTGTTGGGCCCGCCCCTTTCACGGTTATCGCTTCTCGGCCTTTTGGCTAAGATCAAGTGTAGTATCTGTTCTTATCAGTTTAATATCTGATACGTCCCCTATCTGGGGACCATATATTAAATGGATTTTTGAGAACGGGGGCCGATTTCGAAGCTTGCTTCCGTCGCCCTATGCATTGACCCGATATGGCAGTATCTTCGGGTACAGTGCACCACCCCCTTACAGGGTTAAAAAGAAAGATTCCTACTTTCATTGCTACCTGCTTGCTGGCTAGCCAGCTAGCCAGCCCTGTGGGCCTTGCTGCTGCTGCAGCCAAAAAACAAAAGGTGGTGCTGCTGCTGCTGCTTCTGCTGCTTCTGCTTCTGCTTGTGTCTGGCCCCTGTTGGAGCGTCCAGGCACAGGACTTCTGCTGCTGCTGACTAAATGGCCTCCTTAATTGGATCATTTGAGTAGCCAGCACACCTGTGCAGGTAGGGCATGACATGATAGGCAGCTGCCTTGATAGCGGGTGGGTGCTGAATGTTCCTAATTGACAAAATAAGATTAATGCTTATGAAGAAATATAAAATCTCATCCCTTCCCCAATATCGCGCCACACCCCTACCCCTTAATTCCCTGGTTGAACTTGATGGACATATGTCTTTTTTCGACCGTACTAACTATGTAACTATGTAACATAACATGGGGGGGGGGGGGGGGGGGGGTCTCCTGGCTGTTCACACAGGTGTGTCATTGCTGTACATTGACCATGCATTGCTTCTGTGGTATTGCAAAGGCAAAGACAAATGCTTCCAGCCATCCATTGCACTAATGGATTGGTCATCAGCTGGCTGTCTATGTCCCGCATCAATATAGACCAAAGTACAGAGGGTTAGGCTATGCTATTGTGCACCTACCTGATGCATCAGAAGGTGCGAGGCCCTTGCTAAATTCTGTGCACAGACTTTGAGATCTATGCTTTAGACTGTATCTAAACCTGCTCCAACATGGACTGACATTCTGGCCTACTTTCAGCCGATGCGACTTGTCTGTCGCTGAACAGTCGCTTTTTATGTATTCAGCACCTATGTATAATGTTGTAAAAATGCTCTAGAAGCTAAAGTCGCAGAAATGTCACACATATTTGGCCTGCAACTTTCTGTGCGACAAATTCAGACAGGAAAAATCAGTATAAATCCTTAGAAAATTATCCCCCAGTGTCTCCATCTGCTGGCGGTATTGAATAAGCATTGCTGCACTGATGGGGTATGCATTAGACGAAAAAAAAGAAGAAAAAGAAGAATAATACGCCCAGAAAAGAGGCGAAAAGGAGAAAAACGTAAAAAAACGTGAAAAAAAAGTAAGAGGAAGAGAAGGGAAAAAAAGGTGGAAATGGGTTTAAAAGTGATTTCGGCGGAGAAATATATATATATATATATATATATATATATATATATATATGCGCACACACACACATAGATATAAACGTATTCTCCGTTGAGATATTGCAGCCGCTGCTGTGTCCAGGCCCAGGAGCCTTAGCACTGTGCTGTGATGTCACTCAATACCACTGACATCACTAGGTGTAAACAACATCTCTCCTTTGCTGTGTATGTGACTATGGAGCTGTTTGGTGATGTCGTCTATTACGGCCTTCATAGAAGCAACAGGAGATTGTTGCATCCATCTTGAACCCTCAGAACTACAGTGCTATGATGTCACTCACTTCCACAGGCCTTGCAGAGTGTAAACAACAACAACCCAGCTTTGTTGTGTATGTAACCATAGGGATTTGTGATGTCACCTAGAACCTTCACAGCAGCGACAGCTTTATGAGGAGCATCAGCACTGCTCTGCTGAGCAGAACCATCACCGCCATAGGTTGTCAAATAACCCGGATTTAACCCCACACAGGTAAGTCCAATGGGGTGCAGGCATGTCCTCTATGCTTACAGCTTCCCGTGGGTGTTGGTTTGATACCGTTTGGGGACAGCCAAGGAGGCATCTGCAGGCAACAAAGGTAGGTGTGTGCTTGTGTGTGTGTTTCCTATGCAGATCCTAAGCCCAGTGTCACATGCAAGTAGGAGGAGTAAGAAGGGTTCCTGGCAAATCCGGGTTATGGATTGCATTTAAAAAGGCCCCGTGGGAGTGCAATGGGCCCCTGTCTTGCTGCTTAGCAATAATGGTATGGGTTTAGGTTCTGCTGTGTGTACTGGTGGTTGACTGCCCCCCAGCCCAGAGTGTGCATGGAAAATTTTCTGGCAGCCTCCCTGACAGCAAGCAGTGATAGTGCCCATGAAGGGGACCTTGTTGGGCCGCCCCTTTCACGGTTATCGCTTCTCGGCCTTTTGGCTAAGATCAAGTGTAGTATCTGTTCTTATCAGTTTTAATATCTGATACGTCCCCTATCTGGGGACCATATATTAAATGGATTTTTGAGAACGAGGGCCGATTTCGAAGCTTGCTTCCGTCGCCCTATGCATTGACCCGATATGGCAGTATCTTCGGGTACAGTGCACCACCCCCTTACAGGGTTAAAAAGAAAGATTCCTACTTTCATTGCTACCTGCTTGCTGGCTAGCCAGCTAGCCAGCCCTGTGGGCCTTGCTGCTGCTGCAGCCAAAAAACAAAAGGTGGTGCTGCTGCTGCTTCTGCTGCTTCTGCTTCTGCTTGTGTCTGGCCCCTGTTGGAGCGTCCAGGCACAGGACTTCTGCTGCTGCTGACTAAATGGCCTCCTTAATTGGATCATTTGAGTAGCCAGCACACCTGTGCAGGTAGGGCATGACATGATAGGCAGCTGCCTTGATAGCGGGTGGGTGCTGAATGTTCTAATTGACAAAATAAGATTAATGCTTATGAAGAAATATAAAATCTCATCCCTTCCCCAATATCGCGCCACACCCCTACCCCTTAATTCCCTGGTTGAACTTGATGGACATATGTCTTTTTTCGACCGTACTAACTATGTAACTATGTAACATAACATGGGGGGGGGTCTCCTGGCTGTTCACACAGGTGTGTCATTGCTGTACATTGACCATGCATTGCTTCTGTGTATTGCAAAGGCAAAGACAAATGCTTCCAGCCATCCATTGCACTAATGGATTGGTCATCAGCTGGCTGTCTATGTCCCGCATCAATATAGACCAAAGTACAGAGGGTTAGGCTATGCTATTGTGCACCTACCTGATGCATCAGAAGGTGCAAGGCCCTTGCTAAATTCTGTGCACAGACTTTGAGATCTATGCTTTAGACTGTATCTAAACCTGCTCCAACATGGACTGACATTCTGGCCTACTTTCAGCCGATGCGACTTGTCTGTCGCTGAACAGTCGCTTTTTATGTATTCAGCACCTATGTATAATGTTGTAAAAATGCTCTAGAAGCTAAAGTCGCAGAAATGTCACACATATTTGGCCTGCAACTTTCTGTGCGACAAATTCAGACAGGAAAAATCAGTATAAATCCTTAGAAAATTATCCCCCAGTGTCTCCATCTGCTGGCGGTATTGAATAAGCATTGCTGCACTGATGGGGTATGCATTAGACGAAAAAAAAGAAGAAAAAGAAGAATAATACGCCCAGAAAAGAGGCGAAAAGGAGAAAAACGTAAAAAAACGTGAAAAAAAAGTAAGAGGAAGAGAAGGGAAAAAAAGGTGGAAATGGGTTTAAAAGTGATTTCGGCGGAGAAATATATATATATATATATATATATATATATATATATATATATATATATATATATGCGCACACACACACATAGATATAAACGTATTCTCCGTTGAGATATTGCAGCCGCTGCTGTGTCCAGGCCCAGGAGCCTTAGCACTGTGCTGTGATGTCACTCAATACCACTGACATCACTAGGTGTAAACAACATCTCTCCTTTGCTGTGTATGTGACTATGGAGCTGTTTGGTGATGTCGTCTATTACGGCCTTCATAGAAGCAACAGGAGATTGTTGCATCCATCTTGAACCCTCAGAACTACAGTGCTATGATGTCACTCACTTCCACAGGCCTTGCAGAGTGTAAACAACAACAACCCAGCTTTGTTGTGTATGTAACCATAGGGATTTGTGATGTCACCTAGAACCTTCACAGCAGCGACAGCTTTATGAGGAGCATCAGCACTGCTCTGCCTGAGCAGAACCATCACCGCCATAGGTTGTCAAATAACCCGGATTTAACCCACACAGGTAAGTCCAATGGGGTGCAGGCATGTCCTCTATGCTTACAGCTTCCCGTGGGTGTTGGTTTGATACCGTTTGGGGACAGCCAAGGAGGCATCTGCAGGCAACAAAGGTAGGTGTGTGCTTGTGTGTGTGTTTCCTATGCAGATCCTAAGCCCAGTGTCACATGCAAGTAGGAGGAGTAAGAAGGGTTCCTGGCAAATCCGGGTTATGGATTGCATTTAAAAAGGCCCCGTGGGAGTGCAATGGGCCCCTGTCTTGCTGCTTAGCAATAATGGTATGGGTTTAGGTTCTGCTGTGTGTACTGGTGGTTGACTGCCCCCCAGCCCAGAGTGTGCATGGAAAATTGTCTGGCAGCCTCCCTGACAGCAAGCAGTGATAGTGCCCATGAAGGGGACCTTGTTGGGCCCGCCCCTTTCACGGTTATCGCTTCTCGGCCTTTTGGCTAAGATCAAGTGTAGTATCTGTTCTTATCAGTTTAATATCTGATACGTCCCCTATCTGGGGACCATATATTAAATGGATTTTTGAGAACGGGGGCCGATTTCGAAGCTTGCTTCCGTCGCCCTATGCATTGACCCGATATGGCAGTATCTTCGGGTACAGTGCACCACCCCCTTACAGGGTTAAAAAGAAAGATTCCTACTTTCATTGCTACCTGCTTGCTGGCTAGCCAGCTAGCCAGCCCTGTGGGCCTTGCTGCTGCTGCAGCCAAAAAAACAAAAGGTGGTGCTGCTGCTGCTTCTGCTGCTTCTGCTTCTGCTTGTGTCTGGCCCCTGTTGGAGCGTCCAGGCACAGGACTTCTGCTGCTGCTGACTAAATGGCCTCCTTAATTGGATCATTTGAGTAGCCAGCACACCTGTGCAGGTAGGGCATGACATGATAGGCAGCTGCCTTGATAGCGGGTGGGTGCTGAATGTTCCTAATTGACAAAATAAGATTAATGCTTATGAAGAAATATAAAATCTCATCCCTTCCCCAATATCGCGCCACACCCCTACCCCTTAATTCCCTGGTTGAACTTGATGGACATATGTCTTTTTTCGACCGTACTAACTATGTAACTATGTAACATAACATGGGGGGGGGGGGTCTCCTGGCTGTTCACACAGGTGTGTCATTGCTGTACATTGACCATGCATTGCTTCTGTGGTATTGCAAAGGCAAAGACAAATGCTTCCAGCCATCCATTGCACTAATGGATTGGTCATCAGCTGGCTGTCTATGTCCCGCATCAATATAGACCAAAGTACAGAGGGTTAGGCTATGCTATTGTGCACCTACCTGATGCATCAGAAGGTGCGAGGCCCTTGCTAAATTCTGTGCACAGACTTTGAGATCTATGCTTTAGACTGTATCTAAACCTGCTCCAACATGGACTGACATTCTGGCCTACTTTCAGCCGATGCGACTTGTCTGTCGCTGAACAGTCGCTTTTTATGTATTCAGCACCTATGTATAATGTTGTAAAAATGCTCTAGAAGCTAAAGTCGCAGAAATGTCACACATATTTGGCCTGCAACTTTCTGTGCGACAAATTCAGACAGGAAAAATCAGTATAAATCCTTAGAAAATTATCCCCCAGTGTCTCCATCTGCTGGCTGTATTGAATAAGCATTGCTGCACTGATGGGGTATGCATTAGACGAAAAAAAAGAAGAAAAAGAAGAATAATACGCCCAGAAAAGAGGCGAAAAGGAGAAAAACGTAAAAAAACGTGAAAAAAAAGTAAGAGGAAGAGAAGGGAAAAAAAGGTGGAAATGGGTTTAAAAGTGATTTCGGCGGAGAAATATATATATATATATATATATATATATATATATATATATATATATGCGCACACACACACATAGATATAAACGTATTCTCCGTTGAGATATTGCAGCCGCTGCTGTGTCCAGGCCCAGGAGCCTTAGCACTGTGCTGTGATGTCACTCAATACCACTGACATCACTAGGTGTAAACAACATCTCTCCTTTGCTGTGTATGTGACTATGGAGCTGTTTGGTGATGTCGTCTATTACGGCCTTCATAGAAGCAACAGGAGATTGTTGCATCCATCTTGAACCCTCAGAACTACAGTGCTATGATGTCACTCACTTCCACAGGCCTTGCAGAGTGTAAACAACAACAACCCAGCTTTGTTGTGTATGTAACCATAGGGATTTGTGATGTCACCTAGAACCTTCACAGCAGCGACAGCTTTATGAGGAGCATCAGCACTGCTCTGCCTGAGCAGAACCATCACCGCCATAGGTTGTCAAATAACCCGGATTTAACCCACACAGGTAAGTCCAATGGGGTGCAGGCATGTCCTCTATGCTTACAGCTTCCCGTGGGTGTTGGTTTGATACCGTTTGGGGACAGCCAAGGAGGCATCTGCAGGCAACAAAGGTAGGTGTGTGCTTGTGTGTGTGTTTCCTATGCAGATCCTAAGCCCAGTGTCACATGCAAGTAGGAGGAGTAAGAAGGGTTCCTGGCAAATCCGGGTTATGGATTGCATTTAAAAAGGCCCCGTGGGAGTGCAATGGGCCCCTGTCTTGCTGCTTAGCAATAATGGTATGGGTTTAGGTTCTGCTGTGTGTACTGGTGGTTGACTGCCCCCCAGCCCAGAGTGTGCATGGAAAATTGTCTGGCAGCCTCCCTGACAGCAAGCAGTGATAGTGCCCATGAAGGGGACCTTGTTGGGCCCGCCCCTTTCACGGTTATCGCTTCTCGGCCTTTTGGCTAAGATCAAGTGTAGTATCTGTTCTTATCAGTTTAATATCTGATACGTCCCCTATCTGGGGACCATATATTAAATGGATTTTTGAGAACGGGGGCCGATTTCGAAGCTTGCTTCCGTCGCCCTATGCATTGACCCGATATGGCAGTATCTTCGGGTACAGTGCACCACCCCCTTACAGGGTTAAAAAGAAAGATTCCTACTTTCATTGCTACCTGCTTGCTGGCTAGCCAGCTAGCCAGCCCTGTGGGCCTTGCTGCTGCTGCAGCCAAAAAACAAAAGGTGGTGCTGCTGCTGCTTCTGCTGCTTCTGCTTCTGCTTGTGTCTGGCCCCTGTTGGAGCGTCCAGGCACAGGACTTCTGCTGCTGCTGACTAAATGGCCTCCTTAATTGGATCATTTGAGTAGCCAGCACACCTGTGCAGGTAGGGCATGACATGATAGGCAGCTGCCTTGATAGCGGGTGGGTGCTGAATGTTCCTAATTGACAAAATAAGATTAATGCTTATGAAGAAATATAAAATCTCATCCCTTCCCCAATATCGCGCCACACCCCTACCCCTTAATTCCCTGGTTGAACTTGATGGACATATGTCTTTTTTCGACCGTACTAACTATGTAACTATGTAACATAACATGGGGGGGTCTCCTGGCTGTTCACACAGGTGTGTCATTGCTGTACATTGACCATGCATTGCTTCTGTGGTATTGCAAAGGCAAAGACAAATGCTTCCAGCCATCCATTGCACTAATGGATTGGTCATCAGCTGGCTGTCTATGTCCCGCATCAATATAGACCAAAGTACAGAGGGTTAGGCTATGCTATTGTGCACCTACCTGATGCATCAGAAGGTGCGAGGCCCTTGCTAAATTCTGTGCACAGACTTTGAGATCTATGCTTTAGACTGTATCTAAACCTGCTCCAACATGGACTGACATTCTGGCCTACTTTCAGCCGATGCGACTTGTCTGTCGCTGAACAGTCGCTTTTTATGTATTCAGCACCTATGTATAATGTTGTAAAAATGCTCTAGAAGCTAAAGTCGCAGAAATGTCACACATATTTGGCCTGCAACTTTCTGTGCGACAAATTCAGACAGGAAAAATCAGTATAAATCCTTAGAAAATTATCCCCCAGTGTCTCTGTCACGATGCCGGCTGGCAGGAGGTGGATCCTCTGTGCCAGAGAGGGATTGGCGAGGACCGCGCTAGTGGACCGGTTCTAAGCCACTACAGGTTTTCACCAGAGCCCGCCGCAAAGCGGGATGGTCTTGCTGCGGCGGTAGTGACCAGGTCGTATCCACTAGCAACGGCTCACCTCTCTGGCTGCTGAAGATACTGAAGAAAGGCGAGGTACAAGGGAGTAGGCAGTAGCAAGGTCGGACGTAGCAGAAGGTCGGGGGCAGGCGGCAAGGTTCGTAGTCAGGGGAGATAGCAAAGGTACTGGTACACAGGCTATTAAACACACAAGGAACGCTTTCACTGGCACTAAGGCAACAAGATCCGGCAAGGGAGTGCAAGGGAGGAGACTAGATATAGCCAGGGAACAGGTGGGAACCAATTAAGCTAATTGGGCCAGGCACCAATCATTGGTGCACTGGCCCTTTAAGTCTCAGGGAGCTGGCGCGCGCGCGCCCTAGAGAGCGGAGCCGCGCGCGCCAGCACATGACTGCAGGAGACGGGAACGGGTAAGTGACCTGGGATGCGATTCGCGAGCGGGCGCGTCCCGCTGTGCGAATCGCATCCCCAACGGCCATGGCAGAGCAGCGCTCCCGGTCAGCGCTGACCGGGGAGCTGCAGGGAGAAAGACGCCGTGAGCGCTCCGGGGAGGAGCGGGGACCCGGAGCGCTAGGCGTAACAGTACCCCCCCCCTTAGGTCTCCCCTTCTCTTTATCGGGTAACTGCCTCCCCTGGGATGAGGACACCGGGAAAGGATGGAGGGATTCCTCAACGGCAGGCAGAACCGCAGGAGTAGGAATGGGGAGAGAGGGCAGAGGGCGAGACCTGGCACGGGGCAGTGTGACACCAGGACGAGGGCCATGAGGGGACACAGAAGCTTGCCTGATGGAACTGGGAGGGGGGGAAGGGCATTTCCTGTGGCAGGCAGAGTCCTTAATGACCTTAGGGGGACCGGATACAGGAGGAACCACAGAGTTACGGCAAGGGTTACTGGGAACCGGTTTTAGACAGTTCTTGGAACAAGAGGACCCCCAACTCTTGATCTCCCCAGTGGACCAATCCAGGGTTGGGGAATGAAGTTGAAGCCAGGGAAGTCCAAGGAGAATCTCCGAGGTGCAATTGGGGAGGACCAAAAGTTCAATCCTCTCGTGATGAGATCCGATGCTCATAAGAAGGGGCTCCGTGCGGAAACGTATGGTACAGTCCAACCTGGCTCCGTTGACCGCGGAAATGCGGAGTGGCTTGACAAGACGGGTCACCGGAATACGGAATTTATTCACAAAGGAGTCCCGAATAAAATTCCCAGAAGCTCCAGAGTCCAGGCAGGCCACGGCTGAGAGGGGAGAGCTGGCTGAAGTGGAAATCCGAACAGGTACCGTGAGACGTGGAGAAGCCGACTTGGCATCAAGAGACGCCACACCCACGAGAGCAGAGTGCGAGCGTGCGTTTCCCAGACGTGGAGGACGGATTGGGCAATCCACCAGAAAATGTTCAGTACTGGCACAGTACAGACAAAGATTCTCTTCCTTACGGCGATTCCTCTCTTCCAGGGTCAGGCGAGACCGATCCACTTGCATGGCCTCCTCGGCGGGAGGCCTAGGCGCAGATTGCAGTGGAGACTGTGGGAGAGGTGGCCAGAGATCTAAGTCTTTTTCCTGGCGGAGCTCTTGATGCCTCTCAGAAAAACGCATGTCAATGCGAGTGGCTAGATGAATGAGTTCATGCAGGTTAGCAGGAGTCTCTCGTGCGGCCAGAACATCTTTAATGTTGCTGGATAGGCCTTTTTTAAAGGTCGCGCAGAGAGCCTCATTATTCCAGGAAAGTTCTGAAGCAAGAGTACGGAATTGTATGGCGTACTCGCCAACGGAGGAATTACCCTGGACCAGGTTCAGCAGGGCAGTCTCAGCAGAAGAGGCTCGGGCAGGTTCCTCAAAGACACTTCGAATTTCCGAGAAGAAGGAGTGAACAGAGGCAGTGACGGGGTCATTGCGGTCCCAGAGCGGTGTGGCCCATGACAGGGCTTTTCCAGAGAGAAGGCTGACTACGAAAGCCACCTTAGACCTTTCAGTAGGAAACAGGTCCGACATCATCTCCAAGTGCAGAGAACATTGCGAAAGGAAGCCACGGCAAAACTTAGAGTCCCCATTAAATTTGTCTGGCAAAGACAGGCGGAGGCTAGGAGTGGCCAGTCGCTGCGGAAGGGGTGCAGGAGCTGGCGGAGGAGATGGTTGTTGCTGCTGTAGCTGAGACTGAACTTGCTGTAGCTGTGACTGTTGCTGCTGTTGCTGTGACTGGAGCTGCTGTAGCATGGTGGTCAAGTACGACAGCTGGTGCTCTTGTCGGGCGACCAATGTAGGGAGGTCGGCGGCAGCTGGCAGAGGAACTTCAGCGGGATCCATGGCCGGATCTACTGTCACGATGCCGGCTGGCAGGAGGTGGATCCTCTGTGCCAGAGAGGGATTGGCGAGGACCGCGCTAGTGGACCGGTTCTAAGCCACTACAGGTTTTCACCAGAGCCCGCCGCAAAGCGGGATGGTCTTGCTGCGGCGGTAGTGACCAGGTCGTATCCACTAGCAACGGCTCACCTCTCTGGCTGCTGAAGATACTGAAGAAAGGCGAGGTACAAGGGAGTAGGCAGTAGCAAGGTCGGACGTAGCAGAAGGTCGGGGGCAGGCGGCAAGGTTCGTAGTCAGGGGAGATAGCAAAGGTACTGGTACACAGGCTATTAAACACACAAGGAACGCTTTCACTGGCACTAAGGCAACAAGATCCGGCAAGGGAGTGCAAGGGAGGAGACTAGATATAGCCAGGGAACAGGTGGGAACCAATTAAGCTAATTGGGCCAGGCACCAATCATTGGTGCACTGGCCCTTTAAGTCTCAGGGAGCTGGCGCGCGCGCGCCCTAGAGAGCGGAGCCGCGCGCGCCAGCACATGACTGCAGGAGACGGGAACGGGTAAGTGACCTGGGATGCGATTCGCGAGCGGGCGCGTCCCGCTGTGCGAATCGCATCCCCAACGGCCATGGCAGAGCAGCGCTCCCGGTCAGCGCTGACCGGGGAGCTGCAGGGAGAAAGACGCCGTGAGCGCTCCGGGGAGGAGCGGGGACCCGGAGCGCTAGGCGTAACAGTCTCCATCTGCTGGCGGTATTGAATAAGCATTGCTGCACTGATGGGGTATGCATTAGACGAAAAAAAAGAAGAAAAAGAAGAATAATACGCCCAGAAAAGAGGCGAAAAGGAGAAAAACGTAAAAAAACGTGAAAAAAAAGTAAGAGGAAGAGAAGGGAAAAAAAGGTGGAAATGGGTTTAAAAGTGATTTCGGCGGAGAAATATATATATATATATATATATATATATATATATATATATATATATGCGCACACACACACATAGATATAAACGTATTCTCCGTTGAGATATTGCAGCCGCTGCTGTGTCCAGGCCCAGGAGCCTTAGCACTGTGCTGTGATGTCACTCAATACCACTGACATCACTAGGTGTAAACAACATCTCTCCTTTGCTGTGTATGTGACTATGGAGCTGTTTGGTGATGTCGTCTATTACGGCCTTCATAGAAGCAACAGGAGATTGTTGCATCCATCTTGAACCCTCAGAACTACAGTGCTATGATGTCACTCACTTCCACAGGCCTTGCAGAGTGTAAACAACAACAACCCAGCTTTGTTGTGTATGTAACCATAGGGATTTGTGATGTCACCTAGAACCTTCACAGCAGCGACAGCTTTATGAGGAGCATCAGCACTGCTCTGCCTGAGCAGAACCATCACCGCCATAGGTTGTCAAATAACCCGGATTTAACCAACACAGGTAAGTCCAATGGGGTGCAGGCATGTCCTCTATGCTTACAGCTTCCCGTGGGTGTTGGTTTGATACCGTTTGGGGACAGCCAAGGAGGCATCTGCAGGCAACAAAGGTAGGTGTGTGCTTGTGTGTGTGTTTCCTATGCAGATCCTAAGCCCAGTGTCACATGCAAGTAGGAGGAGTAAGAAGGGTTCCTGGCAAATCCGGGTTATGGATTGCATTTAAAAAGGCCCCGTGGGAGTGCAATGGGCCCCTGTCTTGCTGCTTAGCAATAATGGTATGGGTTTAGGTTCTGCTGTGTGTACTGGTGGTTGACTGCCCCCCAGCCCAGAGTGTGCATGGAAAATTGTCTGGCAGCCTCCCTGACAGCAAGCAGTGATAGTGCCCATGAAGGGGACCTTGTTGGGCCCGCCCCTTTCACGGTTATCGCTTCTCGGCCTTTTGGCTAAGATCAAGTGTAGTATCTGTTCTTATCAGTTTAATATCTGATACGTCCCCTATCTGGGGACCATATATTAAATGGATTTTTGAGAACGGGGGCCGATTTCGAAGCTTGCTTCCGTCGCCCTATGCATTGACCCGATATGGCAGTATCTTCGGGTACAGTGCACCACCCCCTTACAGGGTTAAAAAGAAAGATTCCTACTTTCATTGCTACCTGCTTGCTGGCTAGCCAGCTAGCCAGCCCTGTGGGCCTTGCTGCTGCTGCAGCCAAAAAACAAAAGGTGGTGCTGCTGCTGCTTCTGCTGCTTCTGCTGCTTCTGCTTCTGCTTGTGTCTGGCCCCTGTTGGAGCGTCCAGGCACAGGACTTCTGCTGCTGCTGACTAAATGGCCTCCTTAATTGGATCATTTGAGTAGCCAGCACACCTGTGCAGGTAGGGCATGACATGATAGGCAGCTGCCTTGATAGCGGGTGGGTGCTGAATGTTCCTAATTGACAAAATAAGATTAATGCTTATGAAGAAATATAAAATCTCATCCCTTCCCCAATATCGCGCCACACCCCTACCCCTTAATTCCCTGGTTGAACTTGATGGACATATGTCTTTTTTCGACCGTACTAACTATGTAACTATGTAACATAACATGGGGGGGGGGGGGGGGGGGTCTCCTGGCTGTTCACACAGGTGTGTCATTGCTGTACATTGACCATGCATTGCTTCTGTGGTATTGCAAAGGCAAAGACAAATGCTTCCAGCCATCCATTGCACTAATGGATTGGTCATCAGCTGGCTGTCTATGTCCCGCATCAATATAGACCAAAGTACAGAGGGTTAGGCTATGCTATAGTGCACCTACCTGATGCATCAGAAGGTGCGAGGCCCTTGCTAAATTCTGTGCACAGACTTTGAGATCTATGCTTTAGACTGTATCTAAACCTGCTCCAACATGGACTGACATTCTGGCCTACTTTCAGCCGATGCGACTTGTCTGTCGCTGAACAGTCGCTTTTTATGTATTCAGCACCTATGTATAATGTTGTAAAAATGCTCTAGAAGCTAAAGTCGCAGAAATGTCACACATATTTGGCCTGCAACTTTCTGTGCGACAAATTCAGACAGGAAAAATCTGTATAAATCCTTAGAAAATTATCCCCCAGTGTCTCCATCTGCTGGCGGTATTGAATAAGCATTGCTGCACTGATGGGGTATGCATTAGACGAAAAAAAAGAAGAAAAAGAAGAATAATACGCCCAGAAAAGAGGCGAAAAGGAGAAAAACGTAAAAAAACGTGAAAAAAAAGTAAGAGGAAGAGAAGGGAAAAAAAGGTGGAAATGGGTTTAAAAGTGATTTCGGCGGAGAAATATATATATATATATATATATATATATATATATATATATGCGCACACACACATAGATATAAACGTATTCTCCGTTGAGATATTGCAGCCGCTGCTGTGTCCAGGCCCAGGAGCCTTAGCACTGTGCTGTGATGTCACTCAATACCACTGACATCACTAGGTGTAAACAACATCTCTCCTTTGCTGTGTATGTGACTATGGAGCTGTTTGGTGATGTCGTCTATTACGGCCTTCATAGAAGCAACAGGAGATTGTTGCATCCATCTTGAACCCTCAGAACTACAGTGCTATGATGTCACTCACTTCCACAGGCCTTGCAGAGTGTAAACAACAACAACCCAGCTTTGTTGTGTATGTAACCATAGGGATTTGTGATGTCACCTAGAACCTTCACAGCAGCGACAGCTTTATGAGGAGCATCAGCACTGCTCTGCCTGAGCAGAACCATCACCGCCATAGGTTGTCAAATAACCCGGATTTAACCAACACAGGTAAGTCCAATGGGGTGCAGGCATGTCCTCTATGCTTACAGCTTCCCGTGGGTGTTGGTTTGATACCGTTTGGGGACAGCCAAGGAGGCATCTGCAGGCAACAAAGGTAGGTGTGTGCTTGTGTGTGTGTTTCCTATGCAGATCCTAAGCCCAGTGTCACATGCAAGTAGGAGGAGTAAGAAGGGTTCCTGGCAAATCCGGGTTATGGATTGCATTTAAAAAGGCCCCGTGGGAGTGCAATGGGCCCCTGTCTTGCTGCTTAGCAATAATGGTATGGGTTTAGGTTCTGCTGTGTGTACTGGTGGTTGACTGCCCCCCAGCCCAGAGTGTGCATGGAAAATTGTCTGGCAGCCTCCCTGACAGCAAGCAGTGATAGTGCCCATGAAGGGGACCTTGTTGGGCCCGCCCCTTTCACGGTTATCGCTTCTCGGCCTTTTGGCTAAGATCAAGTGTAGTATCTGTTCTTATCAGTTTAATATCTGATACGTCCCCTATCTGGGGACCATATATTAAATGGATTTTTGAGAACGGGGGCCGATTTCGAAGCTTGCTTCCGTCGCCCTATGCATTGACCCGATATGGCAGTATCTTCGGGTACAGTGCACCACCCCCTTACAGGGTTAAAAAGAAAGATTCCTACTTTCATTGCTACCTGCTTGCTGGCTAGCCAGCTAGCCAGCCCTGTGGGCCTTGCTGCTGCTGCTGCAGCCAAAAAACAAAAGGTGGTGCTGCTGCTGCTTCTGCTGCTTCTGCTTCTGCTTGTGTCTGGCCCCTGTTGGAGCGTCCAGGCACAGGACTTCTGCTGCTGCTGACTAAATGGCCTCCTTAATTGGATCATTTGAGTAGCCAGCACACCTGTGCAGGTAGGGCATGACATGATAGGCAGCTGCCTTGATAGCGGGTGGGTGCTGAATGTTCCTAATTGACAAAATAAGATTAATGCTTATGAAGAAATATAAAATCTCATCCCTTCCCCAATATCGCGCCCACACCCCTACCCCTTAATTCCCTGGTTGAACTTGATGGACATATGTCTTTTTTCGACCGTACTAACTATGTAACTATGTAACATAACATGGGGGGGGGGGGGGGGGGGGGTCTCCTGGCTGTTCACACAGGTGTGTCATTGCTGTACATTGACCATGCATTGCTTCTGTGGTATTGCAAAGGCAAAGACAAATGCTTCCAGCCATCCATTGCACTAATGGATTGGTCATCAGCTGGCTGTCTATGTCCCGCATCAATATAGACCAAAGTACAGAGGGTTAGGCTATGCTATTGTGCACCTACCTGATGCATCAGAAGGTGCGAGGCCCTTGCTAAATTCTGTGCACAGACTTTGAGATCTATGCTTTAGACTGTATCTAAACCTGCTCCAACATGGACTGACATTCTGGCCTACTTTCAGCCGATGCGACTTGTCTGTCGCTGAACAGTCGCTTTTTATGTATTCAGCACCTATGTATAATGTTGTAAAAATGCTCTAGAAGCTAAAGTCGCAGAAATGTCACACATATTTGGCCTGCAACTTTCTGTGCGACAAATTCAGACAGGAAAAATCAGTATAAATCCTTAGAAAATTATCCCCCAGTGTCTCCATCTGCTGGCGGTATTGAATAAGCATTGCTGCACTGATGGGGTATGCATTAGACGAAAAAAAAGAAGAAAAAGAAGAATAATACGCCCAGAAAAGAGGCGAAAAGGAGAAAAACGTAAAAAAACGTGAAAAAAAAGTAAGAGGAAGAGAAGGGAAAAAAAGGTGGAAATGGGTTTAAAAGTGATTTCGGCGGAGAAATATATATATATATATATATATATATATATATATATATATATATATATGCGCACACACACACATAGATATAAACGTATTCTCCGTTGAGATATTGCAGCCGCTGCTGTGTCCAGGCCCAGGAGCCTTAGCACTGTGCTGTGATGTCACTCAATACCACTGACATCACTAGGTGTAAACAACATCTCTCCTTTGCTGTGTATGTGACTATGGAGCTGTTTGGTGATGTCGTCTATTACGGCCTTCATAGAAGCAACAGGAGATTGTTGCATCCATCTTGAACCCTCAGAACTACAGTGCTATGATGTCACTCACTTCCACAGGCCTTGCAGAGTGTAAACAACAACAACCCAGCTTTGTTGTGTATGTAACCATAGGGATTTGTGATGTCACCTAGAACCTTCACAGCAGCGACAGCTTTATGAGGAGCATCAGCACTGCTCTGCCTGAGCAGAACCATCACCGCCATAGGTTGTCAAATAACCCGGATTTAACCCACACAGGTAAGTCCAATGGGGTGCAGGCATGTCCTCTATGCTTACAGCTTCCCGTGGGTGTTGGTTTGATACCGTTTGGGGACAGCCAAGGAGGCATCTGCAGGCAACAAAGGTAGGTGTGTGCTTGTGTGTGTGTTTCCTATGCAGATCCTAAGCCCAGTGTCACATGCAAGTAGGAGGAGTAAGAAGGGTTCCTGGCAAATCCGGGTTATGGATTGCATTTAAAAAGGCCCCGTGGGAGTGCAATGGGCCCCTGTCTTGCTGCTTAGCAATAATGGTATGGGTTTAGGTTCTGCTGTGTGTACTGGTGGTTGACTGCCCCCCAGCCCAGAGTGTGCATGGAAAATTGTCTGGCAGCCTCCCTGACAGCAAGCAGTGATAGTGCCCATGAAGAGGACCTTGTTGGGCCCGCCCCTTTCACGGTTATCGCTTCTCGGCCTTTTGGCTAAGATCAAGTGTAGTATCTGTTCTTATCAGTTTAATATCTGATACGTCCCCTATCTGGGGACCATATATTAAATGGATTTTTGAGAACGGGGGCCGATTTCGAAGCTTGCTTCCGTCGCCCTATGCATTGACCCGATATGGCAGTATCTTCGGGTACAGTGCACCACCCCCTTACAGGGTTAAAAAGAAAGATTCCTACTTTCATTGCTACCTGCTTGCTGGCTAGCCAGCTAGCCAGCCCTGTGGGCCTTGCTGCTGCTGCAGCCAAAAAACAAAAGGTGGTGCTGCTGCTGCTTCTGCTGCTTCTGCTTCTGCTTGTGTCTGGCCCCTGTTGGAGCGTCCAGGCACAGGACTTCTGCTGCTGCTGACTAAATGGCCTCCTTAATTGGATCATTTGAGTAGCCAGCACACCTGTGCAGGTAGGGCATGACATGATAGGCAGCTGCCTTGATAGCGGGTGGGTGCTGAATGTTCCTAATTGACAAAATAAGATTAATGCTCATGAAGAAATATAAAATCTCATCCCTTCCCCAATATCGCGCCACACCCCTACCCCTTAATTCCCTGGTTGAACTTGATGGACATATGTCTTTTTTCGACCGTACTAACTATGTAACTATGTAACATAACATGGGGGGGGGGGGGGGGGTCTCCTGGCTGTTCACACAGGTGTGTCATTGCTGTACATTGACCATGCATTGCTTCTGTGGTATTGCAAAGGCAAAGACAAATGCTTCCAGCCATCCATTGCACTAATGGATTGGTCATCAGCTGGCTGTCTATGTCCCGCATCAATATAGACCAAAGTACAGAGGGTTAGGCTATGCTATTGTGCACCTACCTGATGCATCAGAAGGTGCGAGGCCCTTGCTAAATTCTGTGCACAGACTTTGAGATCTATGCTTTAGACTGTATCTAAACCTGCTCCAACATGGACTGACATTCTGGCCTACTTTCAGCCGATGCGACTTGTCTGTCGCTGAACAGTCGCTTTTTATGTATTCAGCACCTATGTATAATGTTGTAAAAATGCTCTAGAAGCTAAAGTCGCAGAAATGTCACACATATTTGGCCTGCAACTTTCTGTGCGACAAATTCAGACAGGAAAAATCTGTATAAATCCTTAGAAAATTATCCCCCAGTGTCTCCATCTGCTGGCGGTATTGAATAAGCATTGCTGCACTGATGGGGTATGCATTAGACGAAAAAAAAGAAGAAAAAGAAGAATAATACGCCCAGAAAAGAGGCGAAAAGGAGAAAAACGTAAAAAAACGTGAAAAAAAAGTAAGAGGAAGAGAAGGGAAAAAAAGGTGGAAATGGGTTTAAAAGTGATTTCGGCGGAGAAATATATATATATATATATATATATATATATATATATATATATATATGCGCACACACACACATAGATATAAACGTATTCTCCGTTGAGATATTGCAGCCGCTGCTGTGTCCAGGCCCAGGAGCCTTAGCACTGTGCTGTGATGTCACTCAATACCACTGACATCACTAGGTGTAAACAACATCTCTCCTTTGCTGTGTATGTGACTATGGAGCTGTTTGGTGATGTCGTCTATTACGGCCTTCATAGAAGCAACAGGAGATTGTTGCATCCATCTTGAACCCTCAGAACTACAGTGCTATGATGTCACTCACTTCCACAGGCCTTGCAGAGTGTAAACAACAACAACCCAGCTTTGTTGTGTATGTAACCATAGGGATTTGTGATGTCACCTAGAACCTTCACAGCAGCGACAGCTTTATGAGGAGCATCAGCACTGCTCTGCCTGAGCAGAACCATCACCGCCATAGGTTGTCAAATAACCCGGATTTAACCCACACAGGTAAGTCCAATGGGGTGCAGGCATGTCCTCTATGCTTACAGCTTCCCGTGGGTGTTGGTTTGATACCGTTTGGGGACAGCCAAGGAGGCATCTGCAGGCAACAAAGGTAGGTGTGTGCTTGTGTGTGTGTTTCCTATGCAGATCCTAAGCCCAGTGTCACATGCAAGTAGGAGGAGTAAGAAGGGTTCCTGGCAAATCCGGGTTATGGATTGCATTTAAAAAGGCCCCGTGGGAGTGCAATGGGCCCCTGTCTTGCTGCTTAGCAATAATGGTATGGGTTTAGGTTCTGCTGTGTGTACTGGTGGTTGACTGCCCCCCAGCCCAGAGTGTGCATGGAAAATTGTCTGGCAGCCTCCCTGACAGCAAGCAGTGATAGTGCCCATGAAGGGGACCTTGTTGGGCCCGCCCCTTTCACGGTTATCGCTTCTCGGCCTTTTGGCTAAGATCAAGTGTAGTATCTGTTCTTATCAGTTTAATATCTGATACGTCCCCTATCTGGGGACCATATATTAAATGGATTTTTGAGAACGGGGGCCGATTTCGAAGCTTGCTTCCGTCGCCCTATGCATTGACCCGATATGGCAGTATCTTCGGGTACAGTGCACCACCCCCTTACAGGGTTAAAAAGAAAGATTCCTACTTTCATTGCTACCTGCTTGCTGGCTAGCCAGCTAGCCAGCTCTGTGGGCCTTGCTGCTGCTGCAGCCAAAAAACAAAAGGTGGTGCTGCTGCTGCTTCTGCTGCTTCTGCTTCTGCTTGTGTCTGGCCCCTGTTGGAGCGTCCAGGCACAGGACTTCTGCTGCTGCTGACTAAATGGCCTCCTTAATTGGATCATTTGAGTAGCCAGCACACCTGTGCAGGTAGGGCATGACATGATAGGCAGCTGCCTTGATAGCGGGTGGGTGCTGAATGTTCCTAATTGACAAAATAAGATTAATGCTTATGAAGAAATATAAAATCTCATCCCTTCCCCAATATCGCGCCACACCCCTACCCCTTAATTCCCTGGTTGAACTTGATGGACATATGTCTTTTTTCGACCGTACTAACTATGTAACTATGTAACATAACATGGGGGGGGGGGAGGGGTCTCCTGGCTGTTCACACAGGTGTGTCATTGCGCTGTACATTGACCATGCATTGCTTCTGTGGTATTGCAAAGGCAAAGACAAATGCTTCCAGCCATCCATTGCACTAATGGATTGGTCATCAGCTGGCTGTCTATGTCCCGCCAATATAGACCAAAGTACAGAGGGTTAGGCTATGCTATTGTGCACCTACCTGATGCATCAGAAGGTGCGAGGCCCTTGCTAAATTCTGTGCACAGACTTTGAGATCTATGCTTTAGACTGTATCTAAACCTGCTCCAACATGGACTGACATTCTGGCCTACTTTCAGCCGATGCGACTTGTCTGTCGCTGAACAGTCGCTTTTTATGTATTCAGCACCTATGTATAATGTTGTAAAAATGCTCTAGAAGCTAAAGTCGCAGAAATGTCACACATATTTGGCCTGCAACTTTCTGTGCGACAAATTCAGACAGGAAAAATCAGTATAAATCCTTAGAAAATTATCCCCCAGTGTCTCCATCTGCTGGCGGTATTGAATAAGCATTGCTGCACTGATGGGGTATGCATTAGACGAAAAAAAAGAAGAAAAAGAAGAATAATACGCCCAGAAAAGAGGCGAAAAGGAGAAAAACGTAAAAAAACGTGAAAAAAAAGTAAGAGGAAGAGAAGGGAAAAAAAGGTGGAAATGGGTTTAAAAGTGATTTCGGCGGAGAAATATATATATATATATATATATATATATATATATATGCGCACACACACACATAGATATAAACGTATTCTCCGTTGAGATATTGCAGCCGCTGCTGTGTCCAGGCCCAGGAGCCTTAGCACTGTGCTGTGATGTCACTCAATACCACTGACATCACTAGGTGTAAACAACATCTCTCCTTTGCTGTGTATGTGACTATGGAGCTGTTTGGTGATGTCGTCTATTACGGCCTTCATAGAAGCAACAGGAGATTGTTGCATCCATCTTGAACCCTCAGAACTACAGTGCTATGATGTCACTCACTTCCACAGGCCTTGCAGAGTGTAAACAACAACAACCCAGCTTTGTTGTGTATGTAACCATAGGGATTTGTGATGTCACCTAGAACCTTCACAGCAGCGACAGCTTTATGAGGAGCATCAGCACTGCTCTGCCTGAGCAGAACCATCACCGCCATAGGTTGTCAAATAACCCGGATTTAACCCACACAGGTAAGTCCAATGGGGTGCAGGCATGTCCTCTATGCTTACAGCTTCCCGTGGGTGTTGGTTTGATACCGTTTGGGGACAGCCAAGGAGGCATCTGCAGGCAACAAAGGTAGGTGTGTGCTTGTGTGTGTGTTTCCTATGCAGATCCTAAGCCCAGTGTCACATGCAAGTAGGAGGAGTAAGAAGGGTTCCTGGCAAATCCGGGTTATGGATTGCATTTAAAAAGGCCCCGTGGGAGTGCAATGGGCCCCTGTCTTGCTGCTTAGCAATAATGGTATGGGTTTAGGTTCTGCTGTGTGTACTGGTGGTTGACTGCCCCCCAGCCCAGAGTGTGCATGGAAAATTGTCTGGCAGCCTCCCTGACAGCAAGCAGTGATAGTGCCCATGAAGGGGACCTTGTTGGGCCCGCCCCTTTCACGGTTATCGCTTCTCGGCCTTTTGGCTAAGATCAAGTGTAGTATCTGTTCTTATCAGTTTAATATCTGATACGTCCCCTATCTGGGGACCATATATTAAATGGATTTTTGAGAACGGGGGCCGATTTCGAAGCTTGCTTCCGTCGCCCTATGCATTGACCCGATATGGCAGTATCTTCGGGTACAGTGCACCACCCCCTTACAGGGTTAAAAAGAAAGATTCCTACTTTCATTGCTACCTGCTTGCTGGCTAGCCAGCTAGCCAGCCCTGTGGGCCTTGCTGCTGCTGCAGCCAAAAAACAAAAGGTGGTGCTGCTGCTGCTTCTGCTGCTTCTGCTTCTGCTTGTGTCTGGCCCCTGTTGGAGCGTCCAGGCACAGGACTTCTGCTGCTGCTGACTAAATGGCCTCCTTAATTGGATCATTTGAGTAGCCAGCACACCTGTGCAGGTAGGGCATGACATGATAGGCAGCTGCCTTGATAGCGGGTGGGTGCTGAATGTTCCTAATTGACAAAATAAGATTAATGCTTATGAAGAAATATAAAATCTCATCCCTTCCCCAATATCGCGCCACACCCCTACCCCTTAATTCCCTGGTTGAACTTGATGGACATATGTCTTTTTTCGACCGTACTAACTATGTAACTATGTAACATAACATGGGGGGGGGTCTCCTGGCTGTTCACACAGGTGTGTCATTGCTGTACATTGACCATGCATTGCTTCTGTGGTATTGCAAAGGCAAAGACAAATGCTTCCAGCCATCCATTGCACTAATGGATTGGTCATCAGCTGGCTGTCTATGTCCCGCATCAATATAGACCAAAGTACAGAGGGTTAGGCTATGCTATTGTGCACCTACCTGATGCATCAGAAGGTGCGAGGCCCTTGCTAAATTCTGTGCACAGACTTTGAGATCTATGCTTTAGACTGTATCTAAACCTGCTCCAACATGGACTGACATTCTGGCCTACTTTCAGCCGATGCGACTTGTCTGTCGCTGAACAGTCGCTTTTTATGTATTCAGCACCTATGTATAATGTTGTAAAAATGCTCTAGAAGCTAAAGTCGCAGAAATGTCACACATATTTGGCCTGCAACTTTCTGTGCGACAAATTCAGACAGGAAAAATCAGTATAAATCCTTAGAAAATTATCCCCCAGTGTCTCCATCTGCTGGCGGTATTGAATAAGCATTGCTGCACTGATGGGGTATGCATTAGACGAAAAAAAAGAAGAAAAAGAAGAATAATACGCCCAGAAAAGAGGCGAAAAGGAGAAAAACGTAAAAAAACGTGAAAAAAAAGTAAGAGGAAGAGAAGGGAAAAAAAGGTGGAAATGGGTTTAAAAGTGATTTCGGCGGAGAAATATATATATATATATATATATATATATATATATATATATATATATGCGCACACACACACATAGATATAAACGTATTCTCCGTTGAGATATTGCAGCCGCTGCTGTGTCCAGGCCCAGGAGCCTTAGCACTGTGCTGTGATGTCACTCAATACCACTGACATCACTAGGTGTAAACAACATCTCTCCTTTGCTGTGTATGTGACTATGGAGCTGTTTGGTGATGTCGTCTATTACGGCCTTCATAGAAGCAACAGGAGATTGTTGCATCCATCTTGAACCCTCAGAACTACAGTGCTATGATGTCACTCACTTCCACAGGCCTTGCAGAGTGTAAACAACAACAACCCAGCTTTGTTGTGTATGTAACCATAGGGATTTGTGATGTCACCTAGAACCTTCACAGCAGCGACAGCTTTATGAGGAGCATCAGCACTGCTCTGCCTGAGCAGAACCATCACCGCCATAGGTTGTCAAATAACCCGGATTTAACCCACACAGGTAAGTCCAATGGGGTGCAGGCATGTCCTCTATGCTTACAGCTTCCCGTGGGTGTTGGTTTGATACCGTTTGGGGACAGCCAAGGAGGCATCTGCAGGCAACAAAGGTAGGTGTGTGCTTGTGTGTGTGTTTCCTATGCAGATCCTAAGCCCAGTGTCACATGCAAGTAGGAGGAGTAAGAAGGGTTCCTGGCAAATCCGGGTTATGGATTGCATTTAAAAAGGCCCCGTGGGAGTGCAATGGGCCCCTGTCTTGCTGCTTAGCAATAATGGTATGGGTTTAGGTTCTGCTGTGTGTACTGGTGGTTGACTGCCCCCCAGCCCAGAGTGTGCATGGAAAATTGTCTGGCAGCCTCCCTGACAGCAAGCAGTGATAGTGCCCATGAAGGGGACCTTGTTGGGCCCGCCCCTTTCACGGTTATCGCTTCTCGGCCTTTTGGCTAAGATCAAGTGTAGTATCTGTTCTTATCAGTTTAATATCTGATACGTCCCCTATCTGGGGACCATATATTAAATGGATTTTTGAGAACGGGGGCCGATTTCGAAGCTTGCTTCCGTCGCCCTATGCATTGACCCGATATGGCAGTATCTTCGGGTACAGTGCACCACCCCCTTACAGGGTTAAAAAGAAAGATTCCTACTTTCATTGCTACCTGCTTGCTGGCTAGCCAGCTAGCCAGCCCTGTGGGCCTTGCTGCTGCTGCAGCCAAAAAACAAAAGGTGGTGCTGCTGCTGCTTCTGCTGCTTCTGCTTCTGCTTGTGTCTGGCCCCTGTTGGAGCGTCCAGGCACAGGACTTCTGCTGCTGCTGACTAAATGGCCTCCTTAATTGGATCATTTGAGTAGCCAGCACACCTGTGCAGGTAGGGCATGACATGATAGGCAGCTGCCTTGATAGCGGGTGGGTGCTGAATGTTCCTAATTGACAAAATAAGATTAATGCTTATGAAGAAATATAAAATCTCATCCCTTCCCCAATATCGCGCCACACCCCTACCCCTTAATTCCCTGGTTGAACTTGATGGACATATGTCTTTTTTCGACCGTACTAACTATGTAACTATGTAACATAACATGGGGGGGGGGGGGGGGGGGGGGTCTCCTGGCTGTTCACACAGGTGTGTCATTGCTGTACATTGACCATGCATTGCTTCTGTGGTATTGCAAAGGCAAAGACAAATGCTTCCAGCCATCCATTGCACTAATGGATTGGTCATCAGCTGGCTGTCTATGTCCCGCATCAATATAGACCAAAGTACAGAGGGTTAGGCTATGCTATTGTGCACCTACCTGATGCATCAGAAGGTGCGAGGCCCTTGCTAAATTCTGTGCACAGACTTTGAGATCTATGCTTTAGACTGTATCTAAACCTGCTCCAACATGGACTGACATTCTGGCCTACTTTCAGCCGATGCGACTTGTCTGTCGCTGAACAGTCGCTTTTTATGTATTCAGCACCTATGTATAATGTTGTAAAAATGCTCTAGAAGCTAAAGTCGCAGAAATGTCACACATATTTGGCCTGCAACTTTCTGTGCGACAAATTCAGACAGGAAAAATCTGTATAAATCCTTAGAAAATTATCCCCCAGTGTCTCCATCTGCTGGCGGTATTGAATAAGCATTGCTGCACTGATGGGGTATGCATTAGACGAAAAAAAAGAAGAAAAAGAAGAATAATACGCCCAGAAAAGAGGCGAAAAGGAGAAAAACGTAAAAAAACTTGAAAAAAAAGTAAGAGGAAGAGAAGGGAAAAAAAGGTGGAAATGGGTTTAAAAGTGATTTCGGCGGAGAAATATATATATATATATATATATATATATATATATATATGCGCACACACACACATAGATATAAACGTATTCTCCGTTGAGATATTGCAGCCGCTGCTGTGTCCAGGCCCAGGAGCCTTAGCACTGTGCTGTGATGTCACTCAATACCACTGACATCACTAGGTGTAAACAACATCTCTCCTTTGCTGTGTATGTGACTATGGAGCTGTTTGGTGATGTCGTCTATTACGGCCTTCATAGAAGCAACAGGAGATTGTTGCATCCATCTTGAACCCTCAGAACTACAGTGCTATGATGTCACTCACTTCCACAGGCCTTGCAGAGTGTAAACAACAACAACCCAGCTTTGTTGTGTATGTAACCATAGGGATTTGTGATGTCACCTAGAACCTTCACAGCAGCGACAGCTTTATGAGGAGCATCAGCACTGCTCTGCCTGAGCAGAACCATCACCGCCATAGGTTGTCAAATAACCCGGATTTAACCCACACAGGTAAGTCCAATGGGGTGCAGGCATGTCCTCTATGCTTACAGCTTCCCGTGGGTGTTGGTTTGATACCGTTTGGGGACAGCCAAGGAGGCATCTGCAGGCAACAAAGGTAGGTGTGTGCTTGTGTGTGTGTTTCCTATGCAGATCCTAAGCCCAGTGTCACATGCAAGTAGGAGGAGTAAGAAGGGTTCCTGGCAAATCCGGGTTATGGATTGCATTTAAAAAGGCCCCGTGGGAGTGCAATGGGCCCCTGTCTTGCTGCTTAGCAATAATGGTATGGGTTTAGGTTCTGCTGTGTGTACTGGTGGTTGACTGCCCCCCAGCCCAGAGTGTGCATGGAAAATTGTCTGGCAGCCTCCCTGACAGCAAGCAGTGATAGTGCCCATGAAGGGGACCTTGTTGGGCCCGCCCCTTTCACGGTTATCGCTTCTCGGCCTTTTGGCTAGATCAAGTGTCTGGTCAGGAGGATCCTGGGAGTTTGTCCTACCTTCTCCAAGGGGGGCTGCTACGAGGAACCGAAAAGGCGATCGACAAGATGGGTGTTCGCATCCGTTACCTTACATCCGGTGAAACGCGGATTCGTTTTTCCTTTCGCTTTGATGTTGATGAAGACAAGCAAGAACTCGTCCAACTTTCTTATTTTGTGAAAGAAACTCTCTACAAGCTTCTTGGGGTGAAGAAAGAGAACATCGTCTGTCTCAGAGATCCTCGGAAGGGCAGCTTCATCCTAACTCTGGACTCTGCTTATGCATGCCAGAATCTTTTTGAGAAGCTGAAAAGCAATCAAGACCTTGCTGAGCTTGATGGGATCACGGTCACAGTGTTGTATACTGGAGGCGATATTCCTCTAGTTGTGTGTATGCACAATCCCTTTGTGACTGTGTCCCATATTGAGCTCTTTTTGGGGAAATACTGCAGTTCTGTTAAGTATTCCCATAAGGTGATGAATTCAGAAGACCTATGGACGGGGAAACATAAGTTTTTTGTGAAAATGAAGGAGGATGCTACTGGCATTGGAGGGTTGTGTCATCCACCCTCCAACTTTTCTATCGGTCGGGATAAGGGCTATTTGTTTTATCCCGAGATGCCTACTTTTTGTAGGAAATGTAAGAAATTCGGACATACTATGGAAGTTTGCACGGACACTACAGTTCGCTGTGGTCGGTGCAATCAAGAAGGCCATGTTTCTAAGGACTGTGCTAAAATCGTCTGCAACATTTGTGGTGAAGAAGGCCATGCCTTTAAAGATTGCAGTCTCCGTTCCAGTGTAGCTAGATCGTGGGCTGACCGTGTAGCGGGGAGAGTGGGTGTAGTGCAAGCTGAAGTACCACCTGCGAAAGCACCCCAGCGGTCTGAGGCGCCTTCAGAAAAGCCGGCTGTAACTTCTCATGTCGTGGCGGAGCTTATGGACCTTTCTGCTGTGCCTGAGACAGAGGGGAGACCTTCTGTGGAGGGTTCTGGTGGTGGAGGGTCACTAGTGAGCAGTGAAGCCATGGAGGTTGGCGTGAAGGAGATCAAGCGGAAGAAGGAACTTGGAGATGAGCCACAACTTGGCATTAAACGGCCTGTCAAAAAAAGCTCAGACGAATGTGAGGACAGTCAACATGCATGGAGGCCTTCTATAAGATCAGCGTCCGATCCAAAAAATATCAAAGAGTTCGAAAGCCCGGAGTCACCTGTGGGTTTCATATCGGACTCAAACTCCAGTAGCGAATAGCTTCCTTAAAGTGCTCCTCTCTTAATGTGAGAGGTCTAAAGAGCCCTACGAGAAGGGCTGCTTTGTTTAGTTTTTTAGAGACCTTGGACTGTTCTCTGTTCTTTTTACAAGAATGTGGAATTGAACATAGTCCAAATTATGAGGACCTTTGTCGTAGCTGGACTTTGGGACCATCGGTCTGGTCGGGTGACAATCTGAACAGATCTTCAGGTGTTGGGATCTTGTTTAGAGGTTCAGATGTACAAGTTTTGTCCTTCTTAGAAATTATACCTGGTAGAGCGCTATTAGTTAATATTAAGTACAATGGCTCAGAGATTAAGCTTTTTAACATCTATGCTTCTCCTGAAAAAAATGAGAGAGCCGACTTGATTAATGATATTCAGGCTTTTATCCCAGGTTCAACACCTATTTTAATGGCTGGAGATTTTAATTGTTGTATGAGTGGTGATCATCGTGAGAGTGGAAGTGTGCATGTCAGAGTGGATAAAACAGAGAAACAGATTAAGAGTATGACTGAGGATTTTAACTTTACCGATGTCTGGAGGAGAAAATACCCAGACGACCCTGGTTACACATGGGAAAATAATGTCTGCAAATCCAGGATTGATTTTATTTTTTTATCGGAAAGTTTTAATCTAGTTGAGGTTTCTCTTTTATCGAATATTTTCTCTGATCATAAGTTATTACATGCACATGTCACTTTACCTGGCCTAGAGAAAGGCAGAGGCGTTTGGAAGCTCAACACTACTTTATTAGAGGACATGAAAACAAAAAATGATTTTATTGCTGCTTATAACAAATGGAGATTGCGTCAATCCCAATATAAAAATATTTTGGATTGGTGGGAGGATGTTAAAAAGTGGACTAAACTGTTTTTTATCCGTGTGGGCATCCAAAAGGCTAAGGAGAAAAAGTTATGGTTTAAAATGTTAAACACTAAAATCCAAACATATTATAAACTAAAGCAAGCCGGGCTTGAGATGGATGATGTTATTGCTCAGACAAAGAATGAAATAAAAAATGCCATTAGTCAAAAAGGAAAAGAAATGATTTTTAACAGCAAGGTGCAATGTCTGGAGAATGATGAAAAGTGTTCGAGATTCTTTTTTAAGAAGGTGGTGGGAAAGAAAGAAATGATATCTGTAATAGAAGGGAAGATAACTAATGAAGAGATGTTGCGAGAAGCACAAGTATTTTATCAGGAGCTTTTTAATAAAAAAGATATTGATATTTCCTTTACTAATGATGTTTTAGATACCTTGGATTCAAAACTTGACAAAACTGACCAAGAGAGCCTTTGTGATGAAATCTTTTTACCTGAACTTTTAAGCACTTTTAAGAGTTTTTTAAATGGTAAAACACCTGGTTCGGATGGGTTGCCAGTTGAATTTTATCTGTGTTTTTGGTCCATTTTAAAAGATGATCTTTTAGGTATTTTTAACTGTGCTTTTAAATCTGAGATTTTACCTGCGTCCTGGAGAGATGGTGTTGTTACTCTGATTTTTAAAAAAGGAGACATCTCTAAATTAGAAAATTGGAGGCCTATTACCCTGCTAAATACAGACTATAAGGTTTTAGCAAAAATTTTAGCAAATAGGCTCAAGCAGGTAATTTCTAAGGTTATACACAGTGACCAAGTATGCGGAGTACCTGGAAGGAAAATAAGTGATCATCTAAACCTTGTAAAAGATGTTTTATGGTATCAGAAACAATGTGATCAGAAATTGGCAATTTTATCCTTGGATTTTCAAAAGGCTTATGACCGTGTTTCTCATGATTTTTTATGGTTGGTTTTAAAGAAAATGAATTTTCCTGATTTTATTGTTGGAAAAATTGCACTTTTATATAAAAACTGTTTTAGTCGTATTTTAATTAACGGTTTTTTATCCCAAGAGGTATGTTTACAGTCTGGGGTGAAACAGGGGTGCCCCCTATCACCCATTCTTTTCATATGTGCAATAGAACCTCTGTTGAATGTTTTGAGAAAAGATAAGCTCATTAGAGGAGTGCCAATCCCTGGAAGTGGAGGACAGAGCGTAAAGACGATAGCATACATGGATGATGTTAATATTCTATGTCCAGATGAACCATCCCTGAAACGTGCTATCAGACAGACAGAATTTTTTTGTGAGGGCTCTGGCTTCAAATTAAATAAAAATAAATGTGATTGCTTTGCAATAGGGAATTGGGGCAATACGGAGGTGAATGTGCAATATGATAAAATCAAAATCTTGGGTGTCATCTTTGACAATGAAAATAATGGAGAGGAAAGCTGGTCCATCGTCAAAGAGAAAGTGCAAAAGAAAATAAGTTTTTGGAAAATGAGGAAATTAACAATAGAAGGAAAAGTACTGATAATGAAAGCTTTGTTGCTACCTATCATGCTATATTTAAGCTTGGTTTTCCCACCGAGTGAACGCACCTTAAAGTTTTTAAACAAGATTTGCTTTCATTTTTTATGGGGGTCTAAAATGGATAAACTCAGGAGAGATGTAATGATGAAGACAAAGAAATTGGGGGGTAAGGATGTGCCTGATTTAAAAAGGTTTTTATATATTCACTTTTTTTCTATGTGTTTTAATGGCTTGCAAAGAAACTGTTATTGGTCTTATTTTTTAAAATATGCTGCAGGTCACATTTTTAGAAAAAGAAAGTGGATAACCTTACCTTTAACGTCCCCAATCTTATTTATTCCCCCAGCGCACTATGTGGTTTTAGAAAAGATTATTCGTATTTATGGCATTGCTAATTTTAGTCAAGAAATTTATAGTAATGCACGAAAATTAGTTCCTGAAATCAGGAAGATAGAACAGATTTGCTTAATATCTAATTATTCCACTGAGAAATCTCTAAGAGTTTGGAGGATGGTGAATATGGGATTCTTATCTAATGACTTAAAAGATCTGGCCTGGCAGATAGCACATCAATGTTTGCCTACCAGAGAATTCCAACACAGAAGAGGATTGTGTCGTAGTGCAAAGTGCCCGAGAATGGGGTGTCCTAGTGAGGAAACAGTTTTACACCTTTTTTGGAACTGTTTTTACGCCCAAGAGATATGGCATTTGATAGGACCCTTACTAAAATTCATTTCTGATCTTAATTTTTTAAATCATGAAGTTATTTTATATGGATTTTATAATGTTTTATCTGTGGAAAAGTCTCGGGTTTTGTGGATTAGTATAAATTGTATTAAAATTGCACTATGGAAGACGAGGAATATTCTTCTTTTTAAAAGAGACACTATTACCTCTAAAGATTGTGTTCGCCTAGCTCTTAGTGAGATGTATGTTTTCTATTTATTGGATAAAAAAAGATTAGGTCACAAAGTGGCTAAAAGTCTTTGGAATCTACATCTGTGGAATATGCTTTTAGCAGACTAAGTATAATCTGGACTGCGTAAGGTCTTTTAGTCTAAGAATATTATATCTAAAAGTAAAAAATCTGTTCTTATCAGTTTAATATCTGATACGTCCCCTATCTGGGGACCATATATTAAATGGATTTTTGAGAACGGGGGCCGATTTCGAAGCTTGCTTCCGTCGCCCTATGCATTGACCCGATATGGCAGTATCTTCGGGTACAGTGCACCACCCCCTTACAGGGTTAAAAAGAAAGATTCCTACTTTCATTGCTACCTGCTTGCTGGCTAGCCAGCTAGCCAGCCCTGTGGGCCTTGCTGCTGCTGCAGCCAAAAAACAAAAGGTGGTGCTGCTGCTGCTTCTGCTTCTGCTTGTGTCTGGCCCCTGTTGGAGCGTCCAGGCACAGGACTTCTGCTGCTGCTGACTAAATGGCCTCCTTAATTGGATCATTTGAGTAGCCAGCACACCTGTGCAGGTAGGGCATGACATGATAGGCAGCTGCCTTGATAGCGGGTGGGTGCTGAATGTTCCTAATTGACAAAATAAGATTAATGCTTATGAAGAAATATAAAATCTCATCCCTTCCCCAATATCGCGCCACACCCCTACCCCTTAATTCCCTGGTTGAACTTGATGGACATATGTCTTTTTTCGACCGTACTAACTATGTAACTATGTAACATAACATGGGGGGGGGGGGGGGGGGGGGTCTCCTGGCTGTTCACACAGGTGTGTCATTGCTGTACATTGACCATGCATTGCTTCTGTGGTATTGAAAAAGGCAAAGACAAATGCTTCCAGCCATCCATTGCACTAATGGATTGGTCATCAGCTGGCTGTCTATGTCCCGCATCAATATAGACCAAAGTACAGAGGGTTAGGCTATGCTATTGTGCACCTACCTGATGCATCAGAAGGTGCGAGGCCCTTGCTAAATTCTGTGCACAGACTTTGAGATCTATGCTTTAGACTGTATCTAAACCTGCTCCAACATGGACTGACATTCTGGCCTACTTTCAGCCGATGCGACTTGTCTGTCGCTGAACAGTCGCTTTTTATGTATTCAGCACCTATGTATAATGTTGTAAAAATGCTCTAGAAGCTAAAGTCGCAGAAATGTCACACATATTTGGCCTGCAACTTTCTGTGCGACAAATTCAGACAGGAAAAATCAGTATAAATCCTTAGAAAATTATCCCCCAGTGTCTCCATCTGCTGGCGGTATTGAATAAGCATTGCTGCACTGATGGGGTATGCATTAGACGAAAAAAAAGAAGAAATAGAAGAATAATACGCCCAGAAAAGAGGCGAAAAGGAGAAAAACGTAAAAAAACGTGAAAAAAAAGTAAGAGGAAGAGAAGGGAAAAAAAGGTGGAAATGGGTTTAAAAGTGATTTCGGCGGAGAAATATATATATATATATATATATATATATATATATATATATGCGCACACACACACATAGATATAAACGTATTCTCCGTTGAGATATTGCAGCCGCTGCTGTGTCCAGGCCCAGGAGCCTTAGCACTGTGCTGTGATGTCACTCAATACCACTGACATCACTAGGTGTAAACAACATCTCTCCTTTGCTGTGTATGTGACTATGGAGCTGTTTGGTGATGTCGTCTATTACGGCCTTCATAGAAGCAACAGGAGATTGTTGCATCCATCTTGAACCCTCAGAACTACAGTGCTATGATGTCACTCACTTCCACAGGCCTTGCAGAGTGTAAACAACAACAACCCAGTTGTTGTGTATGTAACCATAGGGATTTGTGATGTCACCTAGAACCTTCACAGCAGCGACAGCTTTATGAGGAGCATCAGCACTGCTCTGCCTGAGCAGAACCATCACCGCCATAGGTTGTCAAATAACCCGGATTTAACCCACACAGGTAAGTCCAATGGGGTGCAGGCATGTCCTCTATGCTTACAGCTTCCCGTGGGTGTTGGTTTGATACCGTTTGGGGACAGCCAAGGAGGCATCTGCAGGCAACAAAGGTAGGTGTGTGCTTGTGTGTGTGTTTCCTATGCAGATCCTAAGCCCAGTGTCACATGCAAGTAGGAGGAGTAAGAAGGGTTCCTGGCAAATCCGGGTTATGGATTGCATTTAAAAAGGCCCCGTGGGAGTGCAATGGGCCCCTGTCTTGCTGCTTAGCAATAATGGTATGGGTTTAGGTTCTGCTGTGTGTACTGGTGGTTGACTGCCCCCCAGCCCAGAGTGTGCATGGAAAATTGTCTGGCAGCCTCCCTGACAGCAAGCAGTGATAGTGCCCATGAAGGGGACCTTGTTGGGCCCGCCCCTTTCACGGTTATCGCTTCTCGGCCTTTTGGCTAAGATCAAGTGTAGTATCTGCTGTTCTTATCAGTTTAATATCTGATACGTCCCCTATCTGGGGACCATATATTAAATGGATTTTTGAGAACGGGGGCCGATTTCGAAGCTTGCTTCCGTCGCCCTATGCATTGACCCGATATGGCAGTATCTTCGGGTACAGTGCACCACCCCCTTACAGGGTTAAAAAGAAAGATTCCTACTTTCATTGCTACCTGCTTGCTGGCTAGCCAGCTAGCCAGCCCTGTGGGCCTTGCTGCTGCAGCCAAAAAACAAAAGGTGGTGCTGCTGCTGCTTCTGCTGCTTCTGCTTCTGCTTGTGTCTGGCCCCTGTTGGAGCGTCCAGGCACAGGACTTCTGCTGCTGCTGACTAAATGGCCTCCTTAATTGGATCATTTGAGTAGCCAGCACACCTGTGCAGGTAGGGCATGACATGATAGGCAGCTGCCTTGATAGCGGGTGGGTGCTGAATGTTCCTAATTGACAAAATAAGATTAATGCTTATGAAGAAATATAAAATCTCATCCCTTCCCCAATATCGCGCCACACCCCTACCCCTTAATTCCCTGGTTGAACTTGATGGACATATGTCTTTTTTCGACCGTACTAACTATGTAACTATGTAACATAACATGGGGGGGGGGGGGGTCTCCTGGCTGTTCACACAGGTGTGTCATTGCTGTACATTGACCATGCATTGCTTCTGTGGTATTGCAAAGGCAAAGACAAATGCTTCCAGCCATCCATTGCACTAATGGATTGGTCATCAGCTGGCTGTCTATGTCCCGCATCAATATAGACCAAAGTACAGAGGGTTAGGCTATGCTATTGTGCACCTACCTGATGCATCAGAAGGTGCGAGGCCCTTGCTAAATTCTGTGCACAGACTTTGAGATCTATGCTTTAGACTGTATCTAAACCTGCTCCAACATGGACTGACATTCTGGCCTACTTTCAGCCGATGCGACTTGTCTGTCGCTGAACAGTCGCTTTTTATGTATTCAGCACCTATGTATAATGTTGTAAAAATGCTCTAGAAGCTAAAGTCGCAGAAATGTCACACATATTTGGCCTGCAACTTTCTGTGCGACAAATTCAGACAGGAAAAATCAGTATAAATCCTTAGAAAATTATCCCCCAGTGTCTCCATCTGCTGGCGGTATTGAATAAGCATTGCTGCACTGATGGGGTATGCATTAGACGAAAAAAAAGAAGAAAAAGAAGAATAATACGCCCAGAAAAGAGGCGAAAAGGAGAAAAACGTAAAAAAAACGTGAAAAAAAAGTAAGAGGAAGAGAAGGGAAAAAAAGGTGGAAATGGGTTTAAAAGTGATTTCGGCGGAGAAATATATATATATATATATATATATATATATATATATATATATATATATATATATATATATGCGCACACACACACATAGATATAAACGTATTCTCCGTTGAGATATTGCAGCCGCTGCTGTGTCCAGGCCCAGGAGCCTTAGCACTGTGCTGTGATGTCACTCAATACCACTGACATCACTAGGTGTAAACAACATCTCTCCTTTGCTGTGTATGTGACTATGGAGCTGTTTGGTGATGTCGTCTATTACGGCCTTCATAGAAGCAACAGGAGATTGTTGCATCCATCTTGAACCCTCAGAACTACAGTGCTATGATGTCACTCACTTCCACAGGCCTTGCAGAGTGTAAACAACAACAACCCAGCTTTGTTGTGTATGTAACCATAGGGATTTGTGATGTCACCTAGAACCTTCACAGCAGCGACAGCTTTATGAGGAGCATCAGCACTGCTCTGCCTGAGCAGAACCATCACCGCCATAGGTTGTCAAATAACCCGGATTTAACCCACACAGGTAAGTCCAATGGGGTGCAGGCATGTCCTCTATGCTTACAGCTTCCCGTGGGTGTTGGTTTGATACCGTTTGGGGACAGCCAAGGAGGCATCTGCAGGCAACAAAGGTAGGTGTGTGCTTGTGTGTGTGTTTCCTATGCAGATCCTAAGCCCAGTGTCACATGCAAGTAGGAGGAGTAAGAAGGGTTCCTGGCAAATCCGGGTTATGGATTGCATTTAAAAAGGCCCCGTGGGAGTGCAATGGGCCCCTGTCTTGCTGCTTAGCAATAATGGTATGGGTTTAGGTTCTGCTGTGTGTACTGGTGGTTGACTGCCCCCCAGCCCAGAGTGTGCATGGAAAATTGTCTGGCAGCCTCCCTGACAGCAAGCAGTGATAGTGCCCATGAAGGGGACCTTGTTGGGCCCGCCCCTTTCACGGTTATCGCTTCTCGGCCTTTTGGCTAAGATCAAGTGTAGTATCTGTTCTTATCAGTTTAATATCTGATACGTCCCCTATCTGGGGACCATATATTAAATGGATTTTTGAGAACGGGGGCCGATTTCGAAGCTTGCTTCCGTCGCCCTATGCATTGACCCGATATGGCAGTATCTTCGGGTACAGTGCACCACCCCCTTACAGGGTTAAAAAGAAAGATTCCTACTTTCATTGCTACCTGCTTGCTGGCTAGCCAGCTAGCCAGCCCTGTGGGCCTTGCTGCTGCAGCCAAAAAACAAAAGGTGGTGCTGCTGCTGCTTCTGCTGCTTCTGCTTCTGCTTGTGTCTGGCCCCTGTTGGAGCGTCCAGGCACAGGACTTCTGCTGCTGCTGACTAAATGGCCTCCTTAATTGGATCATTTGAGTAGCCAGCACACCTGTGCAGGTAGGGCATGACATGATAGGCAGCTGCCTTGATAGCGGGTGGGTGCTGAATGTTCCTAATTGACAAAATAAGATTAATGCTTATGAAGAAATATAAAATCTCATCCCTTCCCCAATATCGCGCCACACCCCTACCCCTTAATTCCCTGGTTGAACTTGATGGACATATGTCTTTTTTCGACCGTACTAACTATGTAACTATGTAACATAACATGGGGGGGGGGGGGGTCTCCTGGCTGTTCACACAGGTGTGTCATTGCTGTACATTGACCATGCATTGCTTCTGTGGTATTGCAAAGGCAAAGACAAATGCTTCCAGCCATCCATTGCACTAATGGATTGGTCATCAGCTGGCTGTCTATGTCCCGCATCAATATAGACCAAAGTACAGAGGGTTAGGCTATGCTATTGTGCACCTACCTGATGCATCAGAAGGTGCGAGGCCCTTGCTAAATTCTGTGCACAGACTTTGAGATCTATGCTTTAGACTGTATCTAAACCTGCTCCAACATGGACTGACATTCTGGCCTACTTTCAGCCGATGCGACTTGTCTGTCGCTGAACAGTCGCTTTTTATGTATTCAGCACCTATGTATAATGTTGTAAAAATGCTCTAGAAGCTAAAGTCGCAGAAATGTCACACATATTTGGCCTGCAACTTTCTGTGCGACAAATTCAGACAGGAAAAATCAGTATAAATCCTTAGAAAATTATCCCCCAGTGTCTCCATCTGCTGGCGGTATTGAATAAGCATTGCTGCACTGATGGGGTATGCATTAGACGAAAAAAAAGAAGAAAAAGAAGAATAATACGCCCAGAAAAGAGGCGAAAAGGAGAAAAACGTAAAAAAAACGTGAAAAAAAAGTAAGAGGAAGAGAAGGGAAAAAAAGGTGGAAATGGGTTTAAAAGTGATTTCGGCGGAGAAATATATATATATATATATATATATATATATATATATATATATATATATATATATATATATGCGCACACACACACATAGATATAAACGTATTCTCCGTTGAGATATTGCAGCCGCTGCTGTGTCCAGGCCCAGGAGCCTTAGCACTGTGCTGTGATGTCACTCAATACCACTGACATCACTAGGTGTAAACAACATCTCTCCTTTGCTGTGTATGTGACTATGGAGCTGTTTGGTGATGTCGTCTATTACGGCCTTCATAGAAGCAACAGGAGATTGTTGCATCCATCTTGAACCCTCAGAACTACAGTGCTATGATGTCACTCACTTCCACAGGCCTTGCAGAGTGTAAACAACAACAACCCAGCTTTGTTGTGTATGTAACCATAGGGATTTGTGATGTCACCTAGAACCTTCACAGCAGCGACAGCTTTATGAGGAGCATCAGCACTGCTCTGCCTGAGCAGAACCATCACCGCCATAGGTTGTCAAATAACCCGGATTTAACCCACACAGGTAAGTCCAATGGGGTGCAGGCATGTCCTCTATGCTTACAGCTTCCCGTGGGTGTTGGTTTGATACCGTTTGGGGACAGCCAAGGAGGCATCTGCAGGCAACAAAGGTAGGTGTGTGCTTGTGTGTGTGTTTCCTATGCAGATCCTAAGCCCAGTGTCACATGCAAGTAGGAGGAGTAAGAAGGGTTCCTGGCAAATCCGGGTTATGGATTGCATTTAAAAAGGCCCCGTGGGAGTGCAATGGGCCCCTGTCTTGCTGCTTAGCAATAATGGTATGGGTTTAGGTTCTGCTGTGTGTACTGGTGGTTGACTGCCCCCCAGCCCAGAGTGTGCATGGAAAATTGTCTGGCAGCCTCCCTGACAGCAAGCAGTGATAGTGCCCATGAAGGGGACCTTGTTGGGCCCGCCCCTTTCACGGTTATCGCTTCTCGGCCTTTTGGCTAAGATCAAGTGTAGTATCTGTTCTTATCAGTTTAATATCTGATACGTCCCCTATCTGGGGACCATATATTAAATGGATTTTTGAGAACGGGGGCCGATTTCGAAGCTTGCTTCCGTCGCCCTATGCATTGACCCGATATGGCAGTATCTTCGGGTACAGTGCACCACCCCCTTACAGGGTTAAAAAGAAAGATTCCTACTTTCATTGCTACCTGCTTGCTGGCTAGCCAGCTAGCCAGCCCTGTGGGCCTTGCTGCTGCTGCAGCCAAAAAACAAAAGGTGGTGCTGCTGCTGCTTCTGCTGCTTCTGCTTCTGCTTGTGTCTGGCCCCTGTTGGAGCGTCCAGGCACAGGACTTCTGCTGCTGCTGACTAAATGGCCTCCTTAATTGGATCATTTGAGTAGCCAGCACACCTGTGCAGGTAGGGCATGACATGATAGGCAGCTGCCTTGATAGCGGGTGGGTGCTGAATGTTCCTAATTGACAAAATAAGATTAATGCTTATGAAGAAATATAAAATCTCATCCCTTCCCCAATATCGCGCCACACCCCTACCCCTTAATTCCCTGGTTGAACTTGATGGACATATGTCTTTTTTCGACCGTACTAACTATGTAACTATGTAACATAACATGGGGGGGGGGGGGGGGGGGGTCTCCTGGCTGTTCACACAGGTGTGTCATTGCTGTACATTGACCATGCATTGCTTCTGTGGTATTGCAAAGGCAAAGACAAATGCTTCCAGCCATCCATTGCACTAATGGATTGGTCATCAGCTGGCTGTCTATGTCCCGCATCAATATAGACCAAAGTACAGAGGGTTAGGCTATGCTATTGTGCACCTACCTGATGCATCAGAAGGTGCGAGGCCCTTGCTAAATTCTGTGCACAGACTTTGAGATCTATGCTTTAGACTGTATCTAAACCTGCTCCAACATGGACTGACATTCTGGCCTACTTTCAGCCGATGCGACTTGTCTGTCGCTGAACAGTCGCTTTTTATGTATTCAGCACCTATGTATAATGTTGTAAAAATGCTCTAGAAGCTAAAGTCGCAGAAATGTCACACATATTTGGCCTGCAACTTTCTGTGCGACAAATTCAGACAGGAAAAATCAGTATAAATCCTTAGAAAATTATCCCCCAGTGTCTCCATCTGCTGGCGGTATTGAATAAGCATTGCTGCACTGATGGGGTATGCATTAGACGAAAAAAAAGAAGAAATAGAAGAATAATACGCCCAGAAAAGAGGCGAAAAGGAGAAAAACGTAAAAAAACGTGAAAAAAAAGTAAGAGGAAGAGAAGGGAAAAAAAGGTGGAAATGGGTTTAAAAGTGATTTCGGCGGAGAAATATATATATATATATATATATATATATATATATATATATATGCGCACACACACACATAGATATAAACGTATTCTCCGTTGAGATATTGCAGCCGCTGCTGTGTCCAGGCCCAGGAGCCTTAGCACTGTGCTGTGATGTCACTCAATACCACTGACATCACTAGGTGTAAACAACATCTCTCCTTTGCTGTGTATGTGACTATGGAGCTGTTTGGTGATGTCGTCTATTACGGCCTTCATAGAAGCAACAGGAGATTGTTGCATCCATCTTGAACCCTCAGAACTACAGTGCTATGATGTCACTCACTTCCACAGGCCTTGCAGAGTGTAAACAACAACAACCCAGCTTTGTTGTGTATGTAACCATAGGGATTTGTGATGTCACCTAGAACCTTCACAGCAGCGACAGCTTTATGAGGAGCATCAGCACTGCTCTGCCTGAGCAGAACCATCACCGCCATAGGTTGTCAAATAACCCGGATTTAACCCACACAGGTAAGTCCAATGGGGTGCAGGCATGTCCTCTATGCTTACAGCTTCCCGTGGGTGTTGGTTTGATACCGTTTGGGGACAGCCAAGGAGGCATCTGCAGGCAACAAAGGTAGGTGTGTGCTTGTGTGTGTGTTTCCTATGCAGATCCTAAGCCCAGTGTCACATGCAAGTAGGAGGAGTAAGAAGGGTTCCTGGCAAATCCGGGTTATGGATTGCATTTAAAAAGGCCCCGTGGGAGTGCAATGGGCCCCTGTCTTGCTGCTTAGCAATAATGGTATGGGTTTAGGTTCTGCTGTGTGTACTGGTGGTTGACTGCCCCCCAGCCCAGAGTGTGCATGGAAAATTGTCTGGCAGCCTCCCTGACAGCAAGCAGTGATAGTGCCCATGAAGGGGACCTTGTTGGGCCCGCCCCTTTCACGGTTATCGCTTCTCGGCCTTTTGGCTAAGATCAAGTGTAGTATCTGTTCTTATCAGTTTAATATCTGATACGTCCCCTATCTGGGGACCATATATTAAATGGATTTTTGAGAACGGGGGCCGATTTCGAAGCTTGCTTCCGTCGCCCTATGCATTGACCCGATATGGCAGTATCTTCGGGTACAGTGCACCACCCCCTTACAGGGTTAAAAAGAAAGATTCCTACTTTCATTGCTACCTGCTTGCTGGCTAGCCAGCTAGCCAGCCCTGTGGGCCTTGCTGCTGCTGCAGCCAAAAAACAAAAGGTGGTGCTGCTGCTGCTTCTGCTGCTTCTGCTTCTGCTTGTGTCTGGCCCCTGTTGGAGCGTCCAGGCACAGGACTTCTGCTGCTGCTGACTAAATGGCCTCCTTAATTGGATCATTTGAGTAGCCAGCACACCTGTGCAGGTAGGGCATGACATGATAGGCAGCTGCCTTGATAGCGGGTGGGTGCTGAATGTTCCTAATTGACAAAATAAGATTAATGCTTATGAAGAAATATAAAATCTCATCCCTTCCCCAATATCGCGCCACACCCCTACCCCTTAATTCCCTGGTTGAACTTGATGGACATATGTCTTTTTTCGACCGTACTAACTATGTAACTATGTAACATAACATGGGGGGGGGGGTCTCCTGGCTGTTCACACAGGTGTGTCATTGCTGTACATTGACCATGCATTGCTTCTGTGGTATTGCAAAGGCAAAGACAAATGCTTCCAGCCATCCATTGCACTAATGGATTGGTCATCAGCTGGCTGTCTATGTCCCGCATCAATATAGACCAAAGTACAGAGGGTTAGGCTATGCTATTGTGCACCTACCTGATGCATCAGAAGGTGCGAGGCCCTTGCTAAATTCTGTGCACAGACTTTGAGATCTATGCTTTAGACTGTATCTAAACCTGCTCCAACATGGACTGACATTCTGGCCTACTTTCAGCCGATGCGACTTGTCTGTCGCTGAACAGTCGCTTTTTATGTATTCAGCACCTATGTATAATGTTGTAAAAATGCTCTAGAAGCTAAAGTCGCAGAAATGTCACACATATTTGGCCTGCAACTTTCTGTGCGACAAATTCAGACAGGAAAAATCAGTATAAATCCTTAGAAAATTATCCCCCAGTGTCTCCATCTGCTGGCGGTATTGAATAAGCATTGCTGCACTGATGGGGTATGCATTAGACGAAAAAAAAGAAGAAAAAGAAGAATAATATGCCCAGAAAAGAGGCGAAAAGGAGAAAAACGTAAAAAAACGTGAAAAAAAAGTAAGAGGAAGAGAAGGGAAAAAAAGGTGGAAATGGGTTTAAAAGTGATTTCGGCGGAGAAATATATATATATATATATATATATATATATATATATATATATATATATATATATATGCGCACACACACACATAGATATAAACGTATTCTCCGTTGAGATATTGCAGCCGCTGCTGTGTCCAGGCCCAGGAGCCTTAGCACTGTGCTGTGATGTCACTCAATACCACTGACATCACTAGGTGTAAACAACATCTCTCCTTTGCTGTGTATGTGACTATGGAGCTGTTTGGTGATGTCGTCTATTACGGCCTTCATAGAAGCAACAGGAGATTGTTGCATCCATCTTGAACCCTCAGAACTACAGTGCTATGATGTCACTCACTTCCACAGGCCTTGCAGAGTGTAAACAACAACAACCCAGCTTTGTTGTGTATGTAACCATAGGGATTTGTGATGTCACCTAGAACCTTCACAGCAGCGACAGCTTTATGAGGAGCATCAGCACTGCTCTGCCTGAGCAGAACCATCACCGCCATAGGTTGTCAAATAACCCGGATTTAACCCACACAGGTAAGTCCAATGGGGTGCAGGCATGTCCTCTATGCTTACAGCTTCCCGTGGGTGTTGGTTTGATACCGTTTGGGGACAGCCAAGGAGGCATCTGCAGGCAACAAAGGTAGGTGTGTGCTTGTGTGTGTGTTTCCTATGCAGATCCTAAGCCCAGTGTCACATGCAAGTAGGAGGAGTAAGAAGGGTTCCTGGCAAATCCGGGTTATGGATTGCATTTAAAAAGGCCCCGTGGGAGTGCAATGGGCCCCTGTCTTGCTGCTTAGCAATAATGGTATGGGTTTAGGTTCTGCTGTGTGTACTGGTGGTTGACTGCCCCCCAGCCCAGAGTGTGCATGGAAAATTGTCTGGCAGCCTCCCTGACAGCAAGCAGTGATAGTGCCCATGAAGGGGACCTTGTTGGGCCCGCCCCTTTCACGGTTATCGCTTCTCGGCCTTTTGGCTAAGATCAAGTGTAGTATCTGTTCTTATCAGTTTAATATCTGATACGTCCCCTATCTGGGGACCATATATTAAATGGATTTTTGAGAACGGGGGCCGATTTCGAAGCTTGCTTCCGTCGCCCTATGCATTGACCCGATATGGCAGTATCTTCGGGTACAGTGCACCACCCCCTTACAGGGTTAAAAAGAAAGATTCCTACTTTCATTGCTACCTGCTTGCTGGCTAGCCAGCTAGCCAGCCCTGTGGGCCTTGCTGCTGCTGCTTCTGCTGCTTCTGCTTCTGCTTGTGTCTGGCCCCTGTTGGAGCGTCCAGGCACAGGACTTCTGCTGCTGCTGACTAAATGGCCTCCTTAATTGGATCATTTGAGTAGCCAGCACACCTGTGCAGGTAGGGCATGACATGATAGGCAGCTGCCTTGATAGCGGGTGGGTGCTGAATGTTCCTAATTGACAAAATAAGATTAATGCTTATGAAGAAATATAAAATCTCATCCCTTCCCCAATATCGCGCCACACCCCTACCCCTTAATTCCCTGGTTGAACTTGATGGACATATGTCTTTTTTCGACCGTACTAACTATGTAACTATGTAACATAACATGGGGGGGTCTCCTGGCTGTTCACACAGGTGTGTCATTGCTGTACATTGACCATGCATTGCTTCTGTGGTATTGCAAAGGCAAAGACAAATGCTTCCAGCCATCCATTGCACTAATGGATTGGTCATCAGCTGGCTGTCTATGTCCCGCATCAATATAGACCAAAGTACAGAGGGTTAGGCTATGCTATTGTGCACCTACCTGATGCATCAGAAGGTGCGAGGCCCTTGCTAAATTCTGTGCACAGACTTTGAGATCTATGCTTTAGACTGTATCTAAACCTGCTCCAACATGGACTGACATTCTGGCCTACTTTCAGCCGATGCGACTTGTCTGTCGCTGAACAGTCGCTTTTTATGTATTCAGCACCTATGTATAATGTTGTAAAAATGCTCTAGAAGCTAAAGTCGCAGAAATGTCACACATATTTGGCCTGCAACTTTCTGTGCGACAAATTCAGACAGGAAAAATCAGTATAAATCCTTAGAAAATTATCCCCCAGTGTCTCCATCTGCTGGCGGTATTGAATAAGCATTGCTGCACTGATGGGGTATGCATTAGACGAAAAAAAAGAAGAAAAAGAAGAATAATACGCCCAGAAAAGAGGCGAAAAGGAGAAAAACGTAAAAAAACGTGAAAAAAAAGTAAGAGGAAGAGAAGGGAAAAAAAGGTGGAAATGGGTTTAAAAGTGATTTCGGCGGAGAAATATATATATATATATATATATATATATATATATATATATATATGCGCACACACACACATAGATATAAACGTATTCTCCGTTGAGATATTGCAGCCGCTGCTGTGTCCAGGCCCAGGAGCCTTAGCACTGTGCTGTGATGTCACTCAATACCACTGACATCACTAGGTGTAAACAACATCTCTCCTTTGCTGTGTATGTGACTATGGAGCTGTTTGGTGATGTCGTCTATTACGGCCTTCATAGAAGCAACAGGAGATTGTTGCATCCATCTTGAACCCTCAGAACTACAGTGCTATGATGTCACTCACTTCCACAGGCCTTGCAGAGTGTAAACAACAACAACCCAGCTTTGTTGTGTATGTAACCATAGGGATTTGTGATGTCACCTAGAACCTTCACAGCAGCGACAGCTTTATGAGGAGCATCAGCACTGCTCTGCCTGAGCAGAACCATCACCGCCATAGGTTGTCAAATAACCCGGATTTAACCCACACAGGTAAGTCCAATGGGGTGCAGGCATGTCCTCTATGCTTACAGCTTCCCGTGGGTGTTGGTTTGATACCGTTTGGGGACAGCCAAGGAGGCATCTGCAGGCAACAAAGGTAGGTGTGTGCTTGTGTGTGTGTTTCCTATGCAGATCCTAAGCCCAGTGTCACATGCAAGTAGGAGGAGTAAGAAGGGTTCCTGGCAAATCCGGGTTATGGATTGCATTTAAAAAGGCCCCGTGGGAGTGCAATGGGCCCCTGTCTTGCTGCTTAGCAATAATGGTATGGGTTTAGGTTCTGCTGTGTGTACTGGTGGTTGACTGCCCCCCAGCCCAGAGTGTGCATGGAAAATTGTCTGGCAGCCTCCCTGACAGCAAGCAGTGATAGTGCCCATGAAGGGGACCTTGTTGGGCCCGCCCCTTTCACGGTTATCGCTTCTCGGCCTTTTGGCTAAGATCAAGTGTAGTATCTGTTCTTATCAGTTTAATATCTGATACGTCCCCTATCTGGGGACCATATATTAAATGGATTTTTGAGAACGGGGGCCGATTTCGAAGCTTGCTTCCGTCGCCCTATGCATTGACCCGATATGGCAGTATCTTCGGGTACAGTGCACCACCCCCTTACAGGGTTAAAAAGAAAGATTCCTACTTTCATTGCTACCTGCTTGCTGGCTAGCCAGCTAGCCAGCCCTGTGGGCCTTGCTGCTGCTGCAGCCAAAAAACAAAAGGTGGTGCTGCTGCTGCTTCTGCTGCTTCTGCTTCTGCTTGTGTCTGGCCCCTGTTGGAGCGTCCAGGCACAGGACTTCTGCTGCTGCTGACTAAATGGCCTCCTTAATTGGATCATTTGAGTAGCCAGCACACCTGTGCAGGTAGGGCATGACATGATAGGCAGCTGCCTTGATAGCGGGTGGGTGCTGAATGTTCCTAATTGACAAAATAAGATTAATGCTTATGAAGAAATATAAAATCTCATCCCTTCCCCAATATCGCGCCACACCCCTACCCCTTAATTCCCTGGTTGAACTTGATGGACATATGTCTTTTTTCGACCGTACTAACTATGTAACTATGTAACATAACATGGGGGGGGTCTCCTGGCTGTTCACACAGGTGTGTCATTGCTGTACATTGACCATGCATTGCTTCTGTGGTATTGCAAAGGCAAAGACAAATGCTTCCAGCCATCCATTGCACTAATGGATTGGTCATCAGCTGGCTGTCTATGTCCCGCATCAATATAGACCAAAGTACAGAGGGTTAGGCTATGCTATTGTGCACCTACCTGATGCATCAGAAGGTGCGAGGCCCTTGCTAAATTCTGTGCACAGACTTTGAGATCTATGCTTTAGACTGTATCTAAACCTGCTCCAACATGGACTGACATTCTGGCCTACTTTCAGCCGATGCGACTTGTCTGTCGCTGAACAGTCGCTTTTTATGTATTCAGCACCTATGTATAATGTTGTAAAAATGCTCTAGAAGCTAAAGTCGCAGAAATGTCACACATATTTGGCCTGCAACTTTCTGTGCGACAAATTCAGACAGGAAAAATCAGTATAAATCCTTAGAAAATTATCCCCCAGTGTCTCCATCTGCTGGCGGTATTGAATAAGCATTGCTGCACTGATGGGGTATGCATTAGACGAAAAAAAAGAAGAAAAAGAAGAATAATACGCCCAGAAAAGAGGCGAAAAGGAGAAAAACGTAAAAAAACGTGAAAAAAAAGTAAGAGGAAGAGAAGGGAAAAAAAGGTGGAAATGGGTTTAAAAGTGATTTCGGCGGAGATATATATATATATATATATATATATATATATATATATATATATATATATGCGCACACACACACATAGATATAAACGTATTCTCCGTTGAGATATTGCAGCCGCTGCTGTGTCCAGGCCCAGGAGCCTTAGCACTGTGCTGTGATGTCACTCAATACCACTGACATCACTAGGTGTAAACAACATCTCTCCTTTGCTGTGTATGTGACTATGGAGCTGTTTGGTGATGTCGTCTATTACGGCCTTCATAGAAGCAACAGGAGATTGTTGCATCCATCTTGAACCCTCAGAACTACAGTGCTATGATGTCACTCACTTCCACAGGCCTTGCAGAGTGTAAACAACAACAACCCAGCTTTGTTGTGTATGTAACCATAGGGATTTGTGATGTCACCTAGAACCTTCACAGCAGCGACAGCTTTATGAGGAGCATCAGCACTGCTCTGCCTGAGCAGAACCATCACCGCCATAGGTTGTCAAATAACCCGGATTTAACCCACACAGGTAAGTCCAATGGGGTGCAGGCATGTCCTCTATGCTTACAGCTTCCCGTGGGTGTTGGTTTGATACCGTTTGGGGACAGCCAAGGAGGCATCTGCAGGCAACAAAGGTAGGTGTGTGCTTGTGTGTGTGTTTCCTATGCAGATCCTAAGCCCAGTGTCACATGCAAGTAGGAGGAGTAAGAAGGGTTCCTGGCAAATCCGGGTTATGGATTGCATTTAAAAAGGCCCCGTGGGAGTGCAATGGGCCCCTGTCTTGCTGCTTAGCAATAATGGTATGGGTTTAGGTTCTGCTGTGTGTACTGGTGGTTGACTGCCCCCCAGCCCAGAGTGTGCATGGAAAATTGTCTGGCAGCCTCCCTGACAGCAAGCAGTGATAGTGCCCATGAAGGGGACCTTGTTGGGCCCGCCCCTTTCACGGTTATCGCTTCTCGGCCTTTTGGCTAAGATCAAGTGTAGTATCTGTTCTTATCAGTTTAATATCTGATACGTCCCCTATCTGGGGACCATATATTAAATGGATTTTTGAGAACGGGGGCCGATTTCGAAGCTTGCTTCCGTCGCCCTATGCATTGACCCGATATGGCAGTATCTTCGGGTACAGTGCACCACCCCCTTACAGGGTTAAAAAGAAAGATTCCTACTTTCATTGCTACCTGCTTGCTGGCTAGCCAGCTAGCCAGCCCTGTGGGCCTTGCTGCTGCTGCAGCCAAAAAACAAAAGGTGGTGCTGCTGCTGCTTCTGCTGCTTCTGCTTCTGCTTGTGTCTGGCCGCTGTTGGAGCGTCCAGGCACAGGACTTCTGCTGCTGCTGACTAAATGGCCTCCTTAATTGGATCATTTGAGTAGCCAGCACACCTGTGCAGGTAGGGCATGACATGATAGGCAGCTGCCTTGATAGCGGGTGGGTGCTGAATGTTCCTAATTGACAAAATAAGATTAATGCTTATGAAGAAATATAAAATCTCATCCCTTCCCCAATATCGCGCCACACCCCTACCCCTTAATTCCCTGGTTGAACTTGATGGACATATGTCTTTTTTCGACCGTACTAACTATGTAACTATGTAACATAACATGGGGGGGGTCTCCTGGCTGTTCACACAGGTGTGTCATTGCTGTACATTGACCATGCATTGCTTCTGTGGTATTGCAAAGGCAAAGACAAATGCTTCCAGCCATCCATTGCACTAATGGATTGGTCATCAGCTGGCTGTCTATGTCCCGCATCAATATAGACCAAAGTACAGAGGGTTAGGCTATGCTATTGTGCACCTACCTGATGCATCAGAAGGTGCGAGGCCCTTGCTAAATTCTGTGCACAGACTTTGAGATCTATGCTTTAGACTGTATCTAAACCTGCTCCAACATGGACTGACATTCTGGCCTACTTTCAGCCGATGCGACTTGTCTGTCGCTGAACAGTCGCTTTTTATGTATTCAGCACCTATGTATAATGTTGTAAAAATGCTCTAGAAGCTAAAGTCGCAGAAATGTCACACATATTTGGCCTGCAACTTTCTGTGCGACAAATTCAGACAGGAAAAATCAGTATAAATCCTTAGAAAATTATCCCCCAGTGTCTCCATCTGCTGGCGGTATTGAATAAGCATTGCTGCACTGATGGGGTATGCATTAGACGAAAAAAAAGAAGAAAAAGAAGAATAATACGCCCAGAAAAGAGGCGAAAAGGAGAAAAACGTAAAAAAACGTGAAAAAAAAGTAAGAGGAAGAGAAGGGAAAAAAAGGTGGAAATGGGTTTAAAAGTGATTTCGGCGGAGAAATATATATATATATATATATATATATATATATATATATATATATATATATGCGCACACACACACATAGATATAAACGTATTCTCCGTTGAGATATTGCAGCCGCTGCTGTGTCCAGGCCCAGGAGCCTTAGCACTGTGCTGTGATGTCACTCAATACCACTGACATCACTAGGTGTAAACAACATCTCTCCTTTGCTGTGTATGTGACTATGGAGCTGTTTGGTGATGTCGTCTATTACGGCCTTCATAGAAGCAACAGGAGATTGTTGCATCCATCTTGAACCCTCAGAACTACAGTGCTATGATGTCACTCACTTCCACAGGCCTTGCAGAGTGTAAACAACAACAACCCAGCTTTGTTGTGTATGTAACCATAGGGATTTGTGATGTCACCTAGAACCTTCACAGCAGCGACAGCTTTATGAGGAGCATCAGCACTGCTCTGCCTGAGCAGAACCATCACCGCCATAGGTTGTCAAATAACCCGGATTTAACCCACACAGGTAAGTCCAATGGGGTGCAGGCATGTCCTCTATGCTTACAGCTTCCCGTGGGTGTTGGTTTGATACCGTTTGGGGACAGCCAAGGAGGCATCTGCAGGCAACAAAGGTAGGTGTGTGCTTGTGTGTGTGTTTCCTATGCAGATCCTAAGCCCAGTGTCACATGCAAGTAGGAGGAGTAAGAAGGGTTCCTGGCAAATCCGGGTTATGGATTGCATTTAAAAAGGCCCCGTGGGAGTGCAATGGGCCCCTGTCTTGCTGCTTAGCAATAATGGTATGGGTTTAGGTTCTGCTGTGTGTACTGGTGGTTGACTGCCCCCCAGCCCAGAGTGTGCATGGAAAATTGTCTGGCAGCCTCCCTGACAGCAAGCAGTGATAGTGCCCATGAAGGGGACCTTGTTGGGCCCGCCCCTTTCACGGTTATCGCTTCTCGGCCTTTTGGCTAAGATCAAGTGTAGTATCTGTTCTTATCAGTTTAATATCTGATACGTCCCCTATCTGGGGACCATATATTAAATGGATTTTTGAGAACGGGGGCCGATTTCGAAGCTTGCTTCCGTCGCCCTATGCATTGACCCGATATGGCAGTATCTTCGGGTACAGTGCACCACCCCCTTACAGGGTTAAAAAGAAAGATTCCTACTTTCATTGCTACCTGCTTGCTGGCTAGCCAGCTAGCCAGCCCTGTGGGCCTTGCTGCTGCTGCAGCCAAAAAACAAAAGGTGGTGCTGCTGCTGCTTCTGCTGCTTCTGCTTCTGCTTGTGTCTGGCCCCTGTTGGAGCGTCCAGGCACAGGACTTCTGCTGCTGCTGACTAAATGGCCTCCTTAATTGGATCATTTGAGTAGCCAGCACACCTGTGCAGGTAGGGCATGACATGATAGGCAGCTGCCTTGATAGCGGGTGGGTGCTGAATGTTCCTAATTGACAAAATAAGATTAATGCTTATGAAGAAATATAAAATCTCATCCCTTCCCCAATATCGCGCCACACCCCTACCCCTTAATTCCCTGGTTGAACTTGATGGACATATGTCTTTTTTCGACCGTACTAACTATGTAACTATGTAACATAACATGGGGGGGGTCTCCTGGCTGTTCACACAGGTGTGTCATTGCTGTACATTGACCATGCATTGCTTCTGTGGTATTGCAAAGGCAAAGACAAATGCTTCCAGCCATCCATTGCACTAATGGATTGGTCATCAGCTGGCTGTCTATGTCCCGCATCAATATAGACCAAAGTACAGAGGGTTAGGCTATGCTATTGTGCACCTACCTGATGCATCAGAAGGTGCGAGGCCCTTGCTAAATTCTGTGCACAGACTTTGAGATCTATGCTTTAGACTGTATCTAAACCTGCTCCAACATGGACTGACATTCTGGCCTACTTTCAGCCGATGCGACTTGTCTGTCGCTGAACAGTCGCTTTTTATGTATTCAGCACCTATGTATAATGTTGTAAAAATGCTCTAGAAGCTAAAGTCGCAGAAATGTCACACATATTTGGCCTGCAACTTTCTGTGCGACAAATTCAGACAGGAAAAATCAGTATAAATCCTTAGAAAATTATCCCCCAGTGTCTCCATCTGCTGGCGGTATTGAATAAGCATTGCTGCACTGATGGGGTATGCATTAGACGAAAAAAAAGAAGAAAAAGAAGAATAATACGCCCAGAAAAGAGGCGAAAAGGAGAAAAACGTAAAAAAATGTGAAAAAAAAGTAAGAGGAAGAGAAGGGAAAAAAAGGTGGAAATGGGTTTAAAAGTGATTTCGGCGGAGAAATATATATATATATATATATATATATATATATATATATATATATATGCGCACACACACACATAGATATAAACGTATTCTCCGTTGAGATATTGCAGCCGCTGCTGTGTCCAGGCCCAGGAGCCTTAGCACTGTGCTGTGATGTCACTCAATACCACTGACATCACTAGGTGTAAACAACATCTCTCCTTTGCTGTGTATGTGACTATGGAGCTGTTTGGTGATGTCGTCTATTACGGCCTTCATAGAAGCAACAGGAGATTGTTGCATCCATCTTGAACCCTCAGAACTACAGTGCTATGATGTCACTCACTTCCACAGGCCTTGCAGAGTGTAAACAACAACAACCCAGCTTTGTTGTGTATGTAACCATAGGGATTTGTGATGTCACCTAGAACCTTCACAGCAGCGACAGCTTTATGAGGAGCATCAGCACTGCTCTGCCTGAGCAGAACCATCACCGCCATAGGTTGTCAAATAACCCGGATTTAACCCACACAGGTAAGTCCAATGGGGTGCAGGCATGTCCTCTATGCTTACAGCTTCCCGTGGGTGTTGGTTTGATACCGTTTGGGGACAGCCAAGGAGGCATCTGCAGGCAACAAAGGTAGGTGTGTGCTTGTGTGTGTGTTTCCTATGCAGATCCTAAGCCCAGTGTCACATGCAAGTAGGAGGAGTAAGAAGGGTTCCTGGCAAATCCGGGTTATGGATTGCATTTAAAAAGGCCCAGTGGGAGTGCAATGGGCCCCTGTCTTGCTGCTTAGCAATAATGGTATGGGTTTAGGTTCTGCTGTGTGTACTGGTGGTTGACTGCCCCCCAGCCCAGAGTGTGCATGGAAAATTGTCTGGCAGCCTCCCTGACAGCAAGCAGTGATAGTGCCCATGAAGGGGACCTTGTTGGGCCCGCCCCTTTCACGGTTATCGCTTCTCGGCCTTTTGGCTAAGATCAAGTGTAGTATCTGTTCTTATCAGTTTAATATCTGATACGTCCCCTATCTGGGGACCATATATTAAATGGATTTTTGAGAACGGGGGCCGATTTCGAAGCTTGCTTCCGTCGCCCTATGCATTGACCCGATATGGCAGTATCTTCGGGTACAGTGCACCACCCCCTTACAGGGTTAAAAAGAAAGATTCCTACTTTCATTGCTACCTGCTTGCTGGCTAGCCAGCTAGCCAGCCCTGTGGGCCTTGCTGCTGCTGCTTCTGCTGCTTCTGCTTCTGCTGCTTCTGCTTCTGCTTGTGTCTGGCCCCTGTTGGAGCGTCCAGGCACAGGACTTCTGCTGCTGCTGACTAAATGGCCTCCTTAATTGGATCATTTGAGTAGCCAGCACACCTGTGCAGGTAGGGCATGACATGATAGGCAGCTGCCTTGATAGCGGGTGGGTGCTGAATGTTCCTAATTGACAAAATAAGATTAATGCTTATGAAGAAATATAAAATCTCATCCCTTCCCCAATATCGCGCCACACCCCTACCCCTTAATTCCCTGGTTGAACTTGATGGACATATGTCTTTTTTCGACCGTACTAACTATGTAACTATGTAACATAACATGGGGGGGGTCTCCTGGCTGTTCACACAGGTGTGTCATTGCTGTACATTGACCATGCATTGCTTCTGTGGTATTGCAAAGGCAAAGACAAATGCTTCCAGCCATCCATTGCACTAATGGATTGGTCATCAGCTGGCTGTCTATGTCCCGCATCAATATAGACCAAAGTACAGAGGGTTAGGCTATGCTATTGTGCACCTACCTGATGCATCAGAAGGTGCGAGGCCCTTGCTAAATTCTGTGCACAGACTTTGAGATCTATGCTTTAGACTGTATCTAAACCTGCTCCAACATGGACTGACATTCTGGCCTACTTTCAGCCGATGCGACTTGTCTGTCGCTGAACAGTCGCTTTTTATGTATTCAGCACCTATGTATAATGTTGTAAAAATGCTCTAGAAGCTAAAGTCGCAGAAATGTCACACATATTTGGCCTGCAACTTTCTGTGCGACAAATTCAGACAGGAAAAATCAGTATAAATCCTTAGAAAATTATCCCCCAGTGTCTCCATCTGCTGGCGGTATTGAATAAGCATTGCTGCACTGATGGGGTATGCATTAGACGAAAAAAAAGAAGAAAAAGAAGAATAATACGCCCAGAAAAGAGGCGAAAAGGAGAAAAACGTAAAAAAACGTGAAAAAAAAGTAAGAGGAAGAGAAGGGAAAAAAAGGTGGAAATGGGTTTAAAAGTGATTTCGGCGGAGAAATATATATATATATATATATATATATATATATATATATATGCGCACACACACACATAGATATAAACGTATTCTCCGTTGAGATATTGCAGCCGCTGCTGTGTCCAGGCCCAGGAGCCTTAGCACTGTGCTGTGATGTCACTCAATACCACTGACATCACTAGGTGTAAACAACATCTCTCCTTTGCTGTGTATGTGACTATGGAGCTGTTTGGTGATGTCGTCTATTACGGCCTTCATAGAAGCAACAGGAGATTGTTGCATCCATCTTGAATCCTCAGAACTACAGTGCTATGATGTCACTCACTTCCACAGGCCTTGCAGAGTGTAAACAACAACAACCCAGCTTTGTTGTGTATGTAACCATAGGGATTTGTGATGTCACCTAGAACCTTCACAGCAGCGACAGCTTTATGAGGAGCATCAGCACTGCTCTGCCTGAGCAGAACCATCACCGCCATAGGTTGTCAAATAACCCGGATTTAACCCACACAGGTAAGTCCAATGGGGTGCAGGCATGTCCTCTATGCTTACAGCTTCCCGTGGGTGTTGGTTTGATACCGTTTGGGGACAGCCAAGGAGGCATCTGCAGGCAACAAAGGTAGGTGTGTGCTTGTGTGTGTGTTTCCTATGCAGATCCTAAGCCCAGTGTCACATGCAAGTAGGAGGAGTAAGAAGGGTTCCTGGCAAATCCGGGTTATGGATTGCATTTAAAAAGGCCCCGTGGGAGTGCAATGGGCCCCTGTCTTGCTGCTTAGCAATAATGGTATGGGTTTAGGTTCTGCTGTGTGTACTGGTGGTTGACTGCCCCCCAGCCCAGAGTGTGCATGGAAAATTGTCTGGCAGCCTCCCTGACAGCAAGCAGTGATAGTGCCCATGAAGGGGACCTTGTTGGGCCCGCCCCTTTCACGGTTATCGCTTCTCGGCCTTTTGGCTAAGATCAAGTGTAGTATCTGTTCTTATCAGTTTAATATCTGATACGTCCCCTATCTGGGGACCATATATTAAATGGATTTTTGAGAACGGGGGCCGATTTCGAAGCTTGCTTCCGTCGCCCTATGCATTGACCCGATATGGCAGTATCTTCGGGTACAGTGCACCACCCCCTTACAGGGTTAAAAAGAAAGATTCCTACTTTCATTGCTACCTGCTTGCTGGCTAGCCAGCTAGCCAGCCCTGTGGGCCTTGCTGCTGCTGCAGCCAAAAAACAAAAGGTGGTGCTGCTGCTGCTTCTGCTGCTTCTGCTTGTGTCTGGCCCCTGTTGGAGCGTCCAGGCACAGGACTTCTGCTGCTGCTGACTAAATGGCCTCCTTAATTGGATCATTTGAGTAGCCAGCACACCTGTGCAGGTAGGGCATGACATGATAGGCAGCTGCCTTGATAGCGGGTGGGTGCTGAATGTTCCTAATTGACAAAATAAGATTAATGCTTATGAAGAAATATAAAATCTCATCCCTTCCCCAATATCGCGCCACACCCCTACCCCTTAATTCCCTGGTTGAACTTGATGGACATATGTCTTTTTTCGACCGTACTAACTATGTAACTATGTAACATAACATGGGGGGGGTCTCCTGGCTGTTCACACAGGTGTGTCATTGCTGTACATTGACCATGCATTGCTTCTGTGGTATTGCAAAGGCAAAGACAAATGCTTCCAGCCATCCATTGCACTAATGGATTGGTCATCAGCTGGCTGTCTATGTCCCGCATCAATATAGACCAAAGTACAGAGGGTTAGGCTATGCTATTGTGCACCTACCTGATGCATCAGAAGGTGCGAGGCCCTTGCTAAATTCTGTGCACAGACTTTGAGATCTATGCTTTAGACTGTATCTAAACCTGCTCCAACATGGACTGACATTCTGGCCTACTTTCAGCCGATGCGACTTGTCTGTCGCTGAACAGTCGCTTTTTATGTATTCAGCACCTATGTATAATGTTGTAAAAATGCTCTAGAAGCTAAAGTCGCAGAAATGTCACACATATTTGGCCTGCAAATTTCTGTGCGACAAATTCAGACAGGAAAAATCAGTATAAATCCTTAGAAAATTATCCCCCAGTGTCTCCATCTGCTGGCGGTATTGAATAAGCATTGCTGCACTGATGGGGTATGCATTAGACGAAAAAAAAGAAGAAAAAGAAGAATAATACGCCCAGAAAAGAGGCGAAAAGGAGAAAAACGTAAAAAAACGTGAAAAAAAAGTAAGAGGAAGAGAAGGGAAAAAAAGGTGGAAATGGGTTTAAAAGTGATTTCGGCGGAGAAATATATATATATATACGCGCACACACACACATAGATATAAACGTATTCTCCGTTGAGATATTGCAGCCGCTGCTGTGTCCAGGCCCAGGAGCCTTAGCACTGTGCTGTGATGTCACTCAATACCACTGACATCACTAGGTGTAAACAACATCTCTCCTTTGCTGTGTATGTGACTATGGAGCTGTTTGGTGATGTCGTCTATTATGGCCTTCATAGAAGCAACAGGAGATTGTTGCATCCATCTTGAACCCTCAGAACTACAGTGCTATGATGTCACTCACTTCCACAGGCCTTGCAGAGTGTAAACAACAACAACCCAGCTTTGTTGTGTATGTAACCATAGGGATTTGTGATGTCACCTAGAACCTTCACAGCAGCGACAGCTTTATGAGGAGCATCAGCACTGCTCTGCCTGAGCAGAACCATCACCGCCATAGGTTGTCAAATAACCCGGATTTAACCCACACAGGTAAGTCCAATGGGGTGCAGGCATGTCCTCTATGCTTACAGCTTCCCGTGGGTGTTGGTTTGATACCGTTTGGGGACAGCCAAGGAGGCATCTGCAGGCAACAAAGGTAGGTGTGTGCTTGTGTGTGTGTTTCCTATGCAGATCCTAAGCCCAGTGTCACATGCAAGTAGGAGGAGTAAGAAGGGTTCCTGGCAAATCCGGGTTATGGATTGCATTTAAAAAGGCCCCGTGGGAGTGCAATGGGCCCCTGTCTTGCTGCTTAGCAATAATGGTATGGGTTTAGGTTCTGCTGTGTGTACTGGTGGTTGACTGCCCCCCAGCCCAGAGTGTGCATGGAAAATTGTCTGGCAGCCTCCCTGACAGCAAGCAGTGATAGTGCCCATGAAGGGGACCTTGTTGGGCCCGCCCCTTTCACGGTTATCGCTTCTCGGCCTTTTGGCTAAGATCAAGTGTAGTATCTGTTCTTATCAGTTTAATATCTGATACGTCCCCTATCTGGGGACCATATATTAAATGGATTTTTGAGAACGGGGGCCGATTTCGAAGCTTGCTTCCGTCGCCCTATGCATTGACCCGATATGGCAGTATCTTCGGGTACAGTGCACCACCCCCTTACAGGGTTAAAAAGAAAGATTCCTACTTTCATTGCTACCTGCTTGCTGGCTAGCCAGCTAGCCAGCCCTGTGGGCCTTGCTGCTGCTGCAGCCAAAAAACAAAAGGTGGTGCTGCTGCTGCTTCTGCTGCTTCTGCTTCTGCTTGTGTCTGGCCCCTGTTGGAGCGTCCAGGCACAGGACTTCTGCTGCTGCTGACTAAATGGCCTCCTTAATTGGATCATTTGAGTAGCCAGCACACCTGTGCAGGTAGGGCATGACATGATAGGCAGCTGCCTTGATAGCGGGTGGGTGCTGAATGTTCCTAATTGACAAAATAAGATTAATGCTTATGAAGAAATATAAAATCTCATCCCTTCCCCAATATCGCGCCACACCCCTACCCCTTAATTCCCTGGTTGAACTTGATGGACATATGTCTTTTTTCGACCGTACTAACTATGTAACTATGTAACATAACATGGGGGGGGTCTCCTGGCTGTTCACACAGGTGTGTCATTGCTGTACATTGACCATGCATTGCTTCTGTGGTATTGCAAAGGCAAAGACAAATGCTTCCAGCCATCCATTGCACTAATGGATTGGTCATCAGCTGGCTGTCTATGTCCCGCATCAATATAGACCAAAGTACAGAGGGTTAGGCTATGCTATTGTGCACCTACCTGATGCATCAGAAGGTGCGAGGCCCTTGCTAAATTCTGTGCACAGACTTTGAGATCTATGCTTTAGACTGTATCTAAACCTGCTCCAACATGGACTGACATTCTGGCCTACTTTCAGCCGATGCGACTTGTCTGTCGCTGAACAGTCGCTTTTTATGTATTCAGCACCTATGTATAATGTTGTAAAAATGCTCTAGAAGCTAAAGTCGCAGAAATGTCACACATATTTGGCCTGCAACTTTCTGTGCGACAAATTCAGACAGGAAAAATCAGTATAAATCCTTAGAAAATTATCCCCCAGTGTCTCCATCTGCTGGCGGTATTGAATAAGCATTGCTGCACTGATGGGGTATGCATTAGACGAAAAAAAAGAAGAAAAAGAAGAATAATACGCCCAGAAAAGAGGCGAAAAGGAGAAAAACGTAAAAAAACGTGAAAAAAAAGTAAGAGGAAGAGAAGGGAAAAAAAGGTGGAAATGGGTTTAAAAGTGATTTCGGCGGAGAAATATATATATATATATATATATATATATATATATATATATATATATATATATATATATATGCGCACACACACACATAGATATAAACGTATTCTCCGTTGAGATATTGCAGCCGCTGCTGTGTCCAGGCCCAGGAGCCTTAGCACTGTGCTGTGATGTCACTCAATACCACTGACATCACTAGGTGTAAACAACATCTCTCCTTTGCTGTGCATGTGACTATGGAGCTGTTTGGTGATGTCGTCTATTACGGCCTTCATAGAAGCAACAGGAGATTGTTGCATCCATCTTGAACCCTCAGAACTACAGTGCTATGATGTCACTCACTTCCACAGGCCTTGCAGAGTGTAAACAACAACAACCCAGCTTTGTTGTGTATGTAACCATAGGGATTTGTGATGTCACCTAGAACCTTCACAGCAGCGACAGCTTTATGAGGAGCATCAGCACTGCTCTGCCTGAGCAGAACCATCACCGCCATAGGTTGTCAAATAACCCGGATTTAACCCACACAGGTAAGTCCAATGGGGTGCAGGCATGTCCTCTATGCTTACAGCTTCCCGTGGGTGTTGGTTTGATACCGTTTGGGGACAGCCAAGGAGGCATCTGCAGGCAACAAAGGTAGGTGTGTGCTTGTGTGTGTGTTTCCTATGCAGATCCTAAGCCCAGTGTCACATGCAAGTAGGAGGAGTAAGAAGGGTTCCTGGCAAATCCGGGTTATGGATTGCATTTAAAAAGGCCCCGTGGGAGTGCAATGGGCCCCTGTCTTGCTGCTTAGCAATAATGGTATGGGTTTAGGTTCTGCTGTGTGTACTGGTGGTTGACTGCCCCCCAGCCCAGAGTGTGCATGGAAAATTGTCTGGCAGCCTCCCTGACAGCAAGCAGTGATAGTGCCCATGAAGGGGACCTTGTTGGGCCCGCCCCTTTCACGGTTATCGCTTCTCGGCCTTTTGGCTAAGATCAAGTGTAGTATCTGTTCTTATCAGTTTAATATCTGATACGTCCCCTATCTGGGGACCATATATTAAATGGATTTTTGAGAACGGGGGCCGATTTCGAAGCTTGCTTCCGTCGCCCTATGCATTGACCCGATATGGCAGTATCTTCGGGTACAGTGCACCACCCCCTTACAGGGTTAAAAAGAAAGATTCCTACTTTCATTGCTACCTGCTTGCTGGCTAGCCAGCTAGCCAGCCCTGTGGGCCTTGCTGCTGCTGCAGCCAAAAAACAAAAGGTGGTGCTGCTGCTGCTTCTGCTGCTTCTGCTTCTGCTTGTGTCTGGCCCCTGTTGGAGCGTCCAGGCACAGGACTTCTGCTGCTGCTGACTAAATGGCCTCCTTAATTGGATCATTTGAGTAGCCAGCACACCTGTGCAGGTAGGGCATGACATGATAGGCAGCTGCCTTGATAGCGGGTGGGTGCTGAATGTTCCTAATTGACAAAATAAGATTAATGCTTATGAAGAAATATAAAATCTCATCCCATCCCCAATATCGCGCCACACCCCTACCCCTTAATTCCCTGGTTGAACTTGATGGACATATGTCTTTTTTCGACCGTACTAACTATGTAACTATGTAACATAACATGGGGGGGGTCTCCTGGCTGTTCACACAGGTGTGTCATTGCTGTACATTGACCATGCATTGCTTCTGTGGTATTGCAAAGGCAAAGACAAATGCTTCCAGCCATCCATTGCACTAATGGATTGGTCATCAGCTGGCTGTCTATGTCCCGCATCAATATAGACCAAAGTACAGAGGGTTAGGCTATGCTATTGTGCACCTACCTGATGCATCAGAAGGTGCGAGGCCCTTGCTAAATTCTGTGCACAGACTTTGAGATCTATGCTTTAGACTGTATCTAAACCTGCTCCAACATGGACTGACATTCTGGCCTACTTTCAGCCGATGCGACTTGTCTGTCGCTGAACAGTCGCTTTTTATGTATTCAGCACCTATGTATAATGTTGTAAAAATGCTCTAGAAGCTAAAGTCGCAGAAATGTCACACATATTTGGCCTGCAACTTTCTGTGCGACAAATTCAGACAGGAAAAATCAGTATAAATCCTTAGAAAATTATCCCCCAGTGTCTCCATCTGCTGGCGGTATTGAATAAGCATTGCTGCACTGATGGGGTATGCATTAGACGAAAAAAAAGAAGAAAAAGAAGAATAATACGCCCAGAAAAGAGGCGAAAAGGAGAAAAACGTAAAAAAACGTGAAAAAAAAGTAAGAGGAAGAGAAGGGAAAAAAAGGTGGAAATGGGTTTAAAAGTGATTTCGGCGGAGAAATATATATATATATATATATATATATATATATATATATATATATATATATATGCGCACACACACACATAGATATAAACGTATTCTCCGTTGAGATATTGCAGCCGCTGCTGTGTCCAGGCCCAGGAGCCTTAGCACTGTGCTGTGATGTCACTCAATACCACTGACATCACTAGGTGTAAACAACATCTCTCCTTTGCTGTGTATGTGACTATGGAGCTGTTTGGTGATGTCGTCTATTACGGCCTTCATAGAAGCAACAGGAGATTGTTGCATCCATCTTGAACCCTCAGAACTACAGTGCTATGATGTCACTCACTTCCACAGGCCTTGCAGAGTGTAAACAACAACAACCCAGCTTTGTTGTGTATGTAACCATAGGGATTTGTGATGTCACCTAGAACCTTCACAGCAGCGACAGCTTTATGAGGAGCATCAGCACTGCTCTGCCTGAGCAGAACCATCACCGCCATAGGTTGTCAAATAACCCGGATTTAACCCACACAGGTAAGTCCAATGGGGTGCAGGCATGTCCTCTATGCTTACAGCTTCCCGTGGGTGTTGGTTTGATACCGTTTGGGGACAGCCAAGGAGGCATCTGCAGGCAACAAAGGTAGGTGTGTGCTTGTGTGTGTGTTTCCTATGCAGATCCTAAGCCCAGTGTCACATGCAAGTAGGAGGAGTAAGAAGGGTTCCTGGCAAATCCGGGTTATGGATTGCATTTAAAAAGGCCCCGTGGGAGTGCAATGGGCCCCTGTCTTGCTGCTTAGCAATAATGGTATGGGTTTAGGTTCTGCTGTGTGTACTGGTGGTTGACTGCCCCCCAGCCCAGAGTGTGCATGGAAAATTGTCTGGCAGCCTCCCTGACAGCAAGCAGTGATAGTGCCCATGAAGGGGACCTTGTTGGGCCCGCCCCTTTCACGGTTATCGCTTCTCGGCCTTTTGGCTAAGATCAAGTGTAGTATCTGTTCTTATCAGTTTAATATCTGATACGTCCCCTATCTGGGGACCATATATTAAATGGATTTTTGAGAACGGGGGCCGATTTCGAAGCTTGCTTCCGTCGCCCTATGCATTGACCCGATATGGCAGTATCTTCGGGTACAGTGCACCACCCCCTTACAGGGTTAAAAAGAAAGATTCCTACTTTCATTGCTACCTGCTTGCTGGCTAGCCAGCTAGCCAGCCCTGTGGGCCTTGCTGCTGCTGCAGCCAAAAAACAAAAGGTGGTGCTGCTGCTGCTTCTGCTGCTTCTGCTTCTGCTTGTGTCTGGCCCCTGTTGGAGCGTCCAGGCACAGGACTTCTGCTGCTGCTGACTAAATGGCCTCCTTAATTGGATCATTTGAGTAGCCAGCACACCTGTGCAGGTAGGGCATGACATGATAGGCAGCTGCCTTGATAGCGGGTGGGTGCTGAATGTTCCTAATTGACAAAATAAGATTAATGCTTATGAAGAAATATAAAATCTCATCCCTTCCCCAATATCGCGCCACACCCCTACCCCTTAATTCCCTGGTTGAACTTGATGGACATATGTCTTTTTTCGACCGTACTAACTATGTAACTATGTAACATAACATGGGGGGGGTCTCCTGGCTGTTCACACAGGTGTGTCATTGCTGTACATTGACCATGCATTGCTTCTGTGGTATTGCAAAGGCAAAGACAAATGCTTCCAGCCATCCATTGCACTAATGGATTGGTCATCAGCTGGCTGTCTATGTCCCGCATCAATATAGACCAAAGTACAGAGGGTTAGGCTATGCTATTGTGCACCTACCTGATGCATCAGAAGGTGCGAGGCCCTTGCTAAATTCTGTGCACAGACTTTGAGATCTATGCTTTAGACTGTATCTAAACCTGCTCCAACATGGACTGACATTCTGGCCTACTTTCAGCCGATGCGACTTGTCTGTCGCTGAACAGTCGCTTTTTATGTATTCAGCACCTATGTATAATGTTGTAAAAATGCTCTAGAAGCTAAAGTCGCAGAAATGTCACACATATTTGGCCTGCAACTTTCTGTGCGACAAATTCAGACAGGAAAAATCAGTATAAATCCTTAGAAAATTATCCCCCAGTGTCTCCATCTGCTGGCGGTATTGAATAAGCATTGCTGCACTGATGGGGTATGCATTAGACGAAAAAAAAGAAGAAAAAGAAGAATAATACGCCCAGAAAAGAGGCGAAAAGGAGAAAAACGTAAAAAAACGTGAAAAAAAAGTAAGAGGAAGAGAAGGGAAAAAAAGGTGGAAATGGGTTTAAAAGTGATTTCGGCGGAGAATATATATATATATATATATATATATATATATATATATGCGCACACACACACATAGATATAAACGTATTCTCCGTTGAGATATTGCAGCCGCTGCTGTGTCCAGGCCCAGGAGCCTTAGCACTGTGCTGTGATGTCACTCAATACCACTGACATCACTAGGTGTAAACAACATCTCTCCTTTGCTGTGTATGTGACTATGGAGCTGTTTGGTGATGTCGTCTATTACGGCCTTCATAGAAGCAACAGGAGATTGTTGCATCCATCTTGAACCCTCAGAACTACAGTGCTATGATGTCACTCACTTCCACAGGCCTTGCAGAGTGTAAACAACAACAACCCAGCTTTGTTGTGTATGTAACCATAGGGATTTGTGATGTCACCTAGAACCTTCACAGCAGCGACAGCTTTATGAGGAGCATCAGCACTGCTCTGCCTGAGCAGAACCATCACCGCCATAGGTTGTCAAATAACCCGGATTTAACCCACACAGGTAAGTCCAATGGGGTGCAGGCATGTCCTCTATGCTTACAGCTTCCCGTGGGTGTTGGTTTGATACCGTTTGGGGACAGCCAAGGAGGCATCTGCAGGCAACAAAGGTAGGTGTGTGCTTGTGTGTGTGTTTCCTATGCAGATCCTAAGCCCAGTGTCACATGCAAGTAGGAGGAGTAAGAAGGGTTCCTGGCAAATCCGGGTTATGGATTGCATTTAAAAAGGCCCCGTGGGAGTGCAATGGGCCCCTGTCTTGCTGCTTAGCAATAATGGTATGGGTTTAGGTTCTGCTGTGTGTACTGGTGGTTGACTGCCCCCCAGCCCAGAGTGTGCATGGAAAATTGTCTGGCAGCCTCCCTGACAGCAAGCAGTGATAGTGCCCATGAAGGGGACCTTGTTGGGCCCGCCCCTTTCACGGTTATCGCTTCTCGGCCTTTTGGCTAAGATCAAGTGTAGTATCTGTTCTTATCAGTTTAATATCTGATACGTCCCCTATCTGGGGACCATATATTAAATGGATTTTTGAGAACGGGGGCCGATTTCGAAGCTTGCTTCCGTCGCCCTATGCATTGACCCGATATGGCAGTATCTTCGGGTACAGTGCACCACCCCCTTACAGGGTTAAAAAGAAAGATTCCTACTTTCATTGCTACCTGCTTGCTGGCTAGCCAGCTAGCCAGCCCTGTGGGCCTTGCTGCTGCTGCAGCCAAAAAACAAAAGGTGGTGCTGCTGCTGCTTCTGCTTCTGCTTGTGTCTGGCCCCTGTTGGAGCGTCCAGGCACAGGACTTCTGCTGCTGCTGACTAAATGGCCTCCTTAATTGGATCATTTGAGTAGCCAGCACACCTGTGCAGGTAGGGCATGACATGATAGGCAGCTGCCTTGATAGCGGGTGGGTGCTGAATGTTCCTAATTGACAAAATAAGATTAATGCTTATGAAGAAATATAAAATCTCATCCCTTCCCCCCCTACCCCTTAATTCCCTGGTTGAACTTGATGGACATATGTCTTTTTTCGACCGTACTAACTATGTAACTATGTAACATAACATGGGGGGGGGGGGTCTCCTGGCTGTTCACACAGGTGTGTCATTGCTGTACATTGACCATGCATTGCTTCTGTGGTATTGCAAAGGCAAAGACAAATGCTTCCAGCCATCCATTGCACTAATGGATTGGTCATCAGCTGGCTGTCTATGTCCCGCATCAATATAGACCAAAGTACAGAGGGTTAGGCTATGCTATTGTGCACCTACCTGATGCATCAGAAGGTGCGAGGCCCTTGCTAAATTCTGTGCACAGACTTTGAGATCTATGCTTTAGACTGTATCTAAACCTGCTCCAACATGGACTGACATTCTGGCCTACTTTCAGCCGATGCGACTTGTCTGTCGCTGAACAGTCGCTTTTTATGTATTCAGCACCTATGTATAATGTTGTAAAAATGCTCTAGAAGCTAAAGTCGCAGAAATGTCACACATATTTGGCCTGCAACTTTCTGTGCGACAAATTCAGACAGGAAAAATCAGTATAAATCCTTAGAAAATTATCCCCCAGTGTCTCCATCTGCTGGCGGTATTGAATAAGCATTGCTGCACTGATGGGGTATGCATTAGACGAAAAAAAAGAAGAAAAAGAAGAATAATACGCCCAGAAAAGAGGCGAAAAGGAGAAAAACGTAAAAAAACGTGGAAAAAAAAGTAAGAGGAAGAGAAGGGAAAAAAAGGTGGAAATGGGTTTAAAAGTGATTTCGGCGGAGAATATATATATATATATATATATATATATATATATATATATATATATATATGTATATATATATGCGCACACACACACATAGATATAAACGTATTCTCCGTTGAGATATTGCAGCCGCTGCTGTGTCCAGGCCCAGGAGCCTTAGCACTGTGCTGTGATGTCACTCAATACCACTGACATCACTAGGTGTAAACAACATCTCTCCTTTGCTGTGTATGTGACTATGGAGCTGTTTGGTGATGTCGTCTATTACGGCCTTCATAGAAGCAACAGGAGATTGTTGCATCCATCTTGAACCCTCAGAACTACAGTGCTATGATGTCACTCACTTCCACAGGCCTTGCAGAGTGTAAACAACAACAACCCAGCTTTGTTGTGTATGTAACCATAGGGATTTGTGATGTCACCTAGAACCTTCACAGCAGCGACAGCTTTATGAGGAGCATCAGCACTGCTCTGCCTGAGCAGAACCATCACCGCCATAGGTTGTCAAATAACCCGGATTTAACCCACACAGGTAAGTCCAATGGGGTGCAGGCATGTCCTCTATGCTTACAGCTTCCCGTGGGTGTTGGTTTGATACCGTTTGGGGACAGCCAAGGAGGCATCTGCAGGCAACAAAGGTAGGTGTGTGCTTGTGTGTGTGTTTCCTATGCAGATCCTAAGCCCAGTGTCACATGCAAGTAGGAGGAGTAAGAAGGGTTCCTGGCAAATCCGGGTTATGGATTGCATTTAAAAAGGCCCCGTGGGAGTGCAATGGGCCCCTGTCTTGCTGCTTAGCAATAATGGTATGGGTTTAGGTTCTGCTGTGTGTACTGGTGGTTGACTGCCCCCCAGCCCAGAGTGTGCATGGAAAATTGTCTGGCAGCCTCCCTGACAGCAAGCAGTGATAGTGCCCATGAAGGGGACCTTGTTGGGCCCGCCCCTTTCACGGTTATCGCTTCTCGGCCTTTTGGCTAAGATCAAGTGTAGTATCTGTTCTTATCAGTTTAATATCTGATACGTCCCCTATCTGGGGACCATATATTAAATGGATTTTTGAGAACGGGGGCCGATTTCGAAGCTTGCTTCCGTCGCCCTATGCATTGACCCGATATGGCAGTATCTTCGGGTACAGTGCACCACCCCCTTACAGGGTTAAAAAGAAAGATTCCTACTTTCATTGCTACCTGCTTGCTGGCTAGCCAGCTAGCCAGCCCTGTGGGCCTTGCTGCTGCTGCAGCCAAAAAACAAAAGGTGGTGCTGCTGCTGCTTCTGCTGCTTCTGCTTCTGCTTGTGTCTGGCCCCTGTTGGAGCGTCCAGGCACAGGACTTCTGCTGCTGCTGACTAAATGGCCTCCTTAATTGGATCATTTGAGTAGCCAGCACACCTGTGCAGGTAGGGCATGACATGATAGGCAGCTGCCTTGATAGCGGGTGGGTGCTGAATGTTCCTAATTGACAAAATAAGATTAATGCTTATGAAGAAATATAAAATCTCATCCCTTCCCCAATATCGCGCCACACCCCTACCCCTTAATTCCCTGGTTGAACTTGATGGACATATGTCTTTTTTCGACCGTACTAACTATGTAACTATGTAACATAACATGGGGGGGGGGGTCTCCTGGCTGTTCACACAGGTGTGTCATTGCTGTACATTGACCATGCATTGCTTCTGTGGTATTGCAAAGGCAAAGACAAATGCTTCCAGCCATCCATTGCACTAATGGATTGGTCATCAGCTGGCTGTCTATGTCCCGCATCAATATAGACCAAAGTACAGAGGGTTAGGCTATGCTATTGTGCACCTACCTGATGCATCAGAAGGTGCGAGGCCCTTGCTAAATTCTGTGCACAGACTTTGAGATCTATGCTTTAGACTGTATCTAAACCTGCTCCAACATGGACTGACATTCTGGCCTACTTTCAGCCGATGCGACTTGTCTGTCGCTGAACAGTCGCTTTTTATGTATTCAGCACCTATGTATAATGTTGTAAAAATGCTCTAGAAGCTAAAGTCGCAGAAATGTCACACATATTTGGCCTGCAACTTTCTGTGCGACAAATTCAGACAGGAAAAATCAGTATAAATCCTTAGAAAATTATCCCCCAGTGTCTCCATCTGCTGGCGGTATTGAATAAGCATTGCTGCACTGATGGGGTATGCATTAGACGAAAAAAAAGAAGAAAAAGAAGAATAATACGCCCAGAAAAGAGGCGAAAAGGAGAAAAACGTAAAAAAACGTGAAAAAAAAGTAAGAGGAAGAGAAGGGAAAAAAAGGTGGAAATGGGTTTAAAAGTGATTTCGGCGGAGAAATATATATATATATATATATATATATATATATATATATATATATATATGCGCACACACACACATAGATATAAACGTATTCTCCGTTGAGATATTGCAGCCGCTGCTGTGTCCAGGCCCAGGAGCCTTAGCACTGTGCTGTGATGTCACTCAATACCACTGACATCACTAGGTGTAAACAACATCTCTCCTTTGCTGTGTATGTGACTATGGAGCTGTTTGGTGATGTCGTCTATTACGGCCTTCATAGAAGCAACAGGAGATTGTTGCATCCATCTTGAACCCTCAGAACTACAGTGCTATGATGTCACTCACTTCCACAGGCCTTGCAGAGTGTAAACAACAACAACCCAGCTTTGTTGTGTATGTAACCATAGGGATTTGTGATGTCACCTAGAACCTTCACAGCAGCGACAGCTTTATGAGGAGCATCAGCACTGCTCTGCCTGAGCAGAACCATCACCGCCATAGGTTGTCAAATAACCCGGATTTAACCCACACAGGTAAGTCCAATGGGGTGCAGGCATGTCCTCTATGCTTACAGCTTCCCGTGGGTGTTGGTTTGATACCGTTTGGGGACAGCCAAGGAGGCATCTGCAGGCAACAAAGGTAGGTGTGTGCTTGTGTGTGTGTTTCCTATGCAGATCCTAAGCCCAGTGTCACATGCAAGTAGGAGGAGTAAGAAGGGTTCCTGGCAAATCCGGGTTATGGATTGCATTTAAAAAGGCCCCGTGGGAGTGCAATGGGCCCCTGTCTTGCTGCTTAGCAATAATGGTATGGGTTTAGGTTCTGCTGTGTGTACTGGTGGTTGACTGCCCCCGAGCCCAGAGTGTGCATGGAAAATTGTCTGGCAGCCTCCCTGACAGCAAGCAGTGATAGTGCCCATGAAGGGGACCTTGTTGGGCCCGCCCCTTTCACGGTTATCGCTTCTCGGCCTTTTGGCTAAGATCAAGTGTAGTATCTGTTCTTATCAGTTTAATATCTGATACGTCCCCTATCTGGGGACCATATATTAAATGGATTTTTGAGAACGGGGGCCGATTTCGAAGCTTGCTTCCGTCGCCCTATGCATTGACCCGATATGGCAGTATCTTCGGGTACAGTGCACCACCCCCTTACAGGGTTAAAAAGAAAGATTCCTACTTTCATTGCTACCTGCTTGCTGGCTAGCCAGCTAGCCAGCCCTGTGGGCCTTGCTGCTGCTGCAGCCAAAAAACAAAAGGTGGTGCTGCTGCTGCTTCTGCTGCTTCTGCTTCTGCTTGTGTCTGGCCCCTGTTGGAGCGTCCAGGCACAGGACTTCTGCTGCTGCTGACTAAATGGCCTCCTTAATTGGATCATTTGAGTAGCCAGCACACCTGTGCAGGTAGGGCATGACATGATAGGCAGCTGCCTTGATAGCGGGTGGGTGCTGAATGTTCCTAATTGACAAAATAAGATTAATGCTTATGAAGAAATATAAAATCTCATCCCTTCCCCAATATCGCGCCACACCCCTACCCCTTAATTCCCTGGTTGAACTTGATGGACATATGTCTTTTTTCGACCGTACTAACTATGTAACTATGTAACATAACATGGGGGGGGGGGGTCTCCTGGCTGTTCACACAGGTGTGTCATTGCTGTACATTGACCATGCATTGCTTCTGTGGTATTGCAAAGGCAAAGACAAATGCTTCCAGCCATCCATTGCACTAATGGATTGGTCATCAGCTGGCTGTCTATGTCCCGCATCAATATAGACCAAAGTACAGAGGGTTAGGCTATGCTATTGTGCACCTACCTGATGCATCAGAAGGTGCGAGGCCCTTGCTAAATTCTGTGCACAGACTTTGAGATCTATGCTTTAGACTGTATCTAAACCTGCTCCAACATGGACTGACATTCTGGCCTACTTTCAGCCGATGCGACTTGTCTGTCGCTGAACAGTCGCTTTTTATGTATTCAGCACCTATGTATAATGTTGTAAAAATGCTCTAGAAGCTAAAGTCGCAGAAATGTCACACATATTTGGCCTGCAACTTTCTGTGCGACAAATTCAGACAGGAAAAATCAGTATAAATCCTTAGAAAATTATCCCCCAGTGTCTCCATCTGCTGGCGGTATTGAATAAGCATTGCTGCACTGATGGGGTATGCATTAGACGAAAAAAAAGAAGAAAAAGAAGAATAATACGCCCAGAAAAGAGGCGAAAAGGAGAAAAACGTAAAAAAACGTGAAAAAAAAGTAAGAGGAAGAGAAGGGAAAAAAAGGTGGAAATGGGTTTAAAAGTGATTTCGGCGGAGAAATATATATATATATATATATATATATATATATATATATATATGCGCACACACACACATAGATATAAACGTATTCTCCGTTGAGATATTGCAGCCGCTGCTGTGTCCAGGCCCAGGAGCCTTAGCACTGTGCTGTGATGTCACTCAATACCACTGACATCACTAGGTGTAAACAACATCTCTCCTTTGCTGTGTATGTGACTATGGAGCTGTTTGGTGATGTCGTCTATTACGGCCTTCATAGAAGCAACAGGAGATTGTTGCATCCATCTTGAACCCTCAGAACTACAGTGCTATGATGTCACTCACTTCCACAGGCCTTGCAGAGTGTAAACAACAACAACCCAGCTTTGTTGTGTATGTAACCAAAGGGATTTGTGATGTCACCTAGAACCTTCACAGCAGCGACAGCTTTATGAGGAGCATCAGCACTGCTCTGCCTGAGCAGAACCATCACCGCCATAGGTTGTCAAATAACCCGGATTTAACCCACACAGGTAAGTCCAATGGGGTGCAGGCATGTCCTCTATGCTTACAGCTTCCCGTGGGTGTTGGTTTGATACCGTTTGGGGACAGCCAAGGAGGCATCTGCAGGCAACAAAGGTAGGTGTGTGCTTGTGTGTGTGTTTCCTATGCAGATCCTAAGCCCAGTGTCACATGCAAGTAGGAGGAGTAAGAAGGGTTCCTGGCAAATCCGGGTTATGGATTGCATTTAAAAAGGCCCCGTGGGAGTGCAATGGGCCCCTGTCTTGCTGCTTAGCAATAATGGTATGGGTTTAGGTTCTGCTGTGTGTACTGGTGGTTGACTGCCCCCCAGCCCAGAGTGTGCATGGAAAATTGTCTGGCAGCCTCCCTGACAGCAAGCAGTGATAGTGCCCATGAAGGGGACCTTGTTGGGCCCGCCCCTTTCACGGTTATCGCTTCTCGGCCTTTTGGCTAAGATCAAGTGTAGTATCTGTTCTTATCAGTTTAATATCTGATACGTCCCCTATCTGGGGACCATATATTAAATGGATTTTTGAGAACGGGGGCCGATTTCGAAGCTTGCTTCCGTCGCCCTATGCATTGACCCGATATGGCAGTATCTTCGGGTACAGTGCACCACCCCCTTACAGGGTTAAAAAGAAAGATTCCTACTTTCATTGCTACCTGCTTGCTGGCTAGCCAGCCCTGTGGGCCTTGCTGCTGCTGCAGCCAAAAAACAAAAGGTGGTGCTGCTGCTGCTTCTGCTGCTTCTGCTTCTGCTTGTGTCTGGCCCCTGTTGGAGCGTCCAGGCACAGGACTTCTGCTGCTGCTGACTAAATGGCCTCCTTAATTGGATCATTTGAGTAGCCAGCACACCTGTGCAGGTAGGGCATGACATGATAGGCAGCTGCCTTGATAGCGGGTGGGTGCTGAATGTTCCTAATTGACAAAATAAGATTAATGCTTATGAAGAAATATAAAATCTCATCCCTTCCCCAATATCGCGCCACACCCCTACCCCTTAATTCCCTGGTTGAACTTGATGGACATATGTCTTTTTTCGACCGTACTAACTATGTAACTATGTAACATAACATGGGGGGGGGGGTCTCCTGGCTGTTCACACAGGTGTGTCATTGCTGTACATTGACCATGCATTGCTTCTGTGGTATTGCAAAGGCAAAGACAAATGCTTCCAGCCATCCATTGCACTAATGGATTGGTCATCAGCTGGCTGTCTATGTCCCGCATCAATATAGACCAAAGTACAGAGGGTTAGGCTATGCTATTGTGCACCTACCTGATGCATCAGAAGGTGCGAGGCCCTTGCTAAATTCTGTGCACAGACTTTGAGATCTATGCTTTAGACTGTATCTAAACCTGCTCCAACATGGACTGACATTCTGGCCTACTTTCAGCCGATGCGACTTGTCTGTCGCTGAACAGTCGCTTTTTATGTATTCAGCACCTATGTATAATGTTGTAAAAATGCTCTAGAAGCTAAAGTCGCAGAAATGTCACACATATTTGGCCTGCAACTTTCTGTGCGACAAATTCAGACAGGAAAAATCAGTATAAATCCTTAGAAAATTATCCCCCAGTGTCTCCATCTGCTGGCGGTATTGAATAAGCATTGCTGCACTGATGGGGTATGCATTAGACGAAAAAAAAGAAGAAAAAGAAGAATAATACGCCCAGAAAAGAGGCGAAAAGGAGAAAAACGTAAAAAAACGTGAAAAAAAAGTAAGAGGAAGAGAAGGGAAAAAAAGGTGGAAATGGGTTTAAAAGTGATTTCGGCGGAGAAATATATATATATATATATATATATATATATATATATATATATATATATATGCGCACACACACACATAGATATAAACGTATTCTCCGTTGAGATATTGCAGCCGCTGCTGTGTCCAGGCCCAGGAGCCTTAGCACTGTGCTGTGATGTCACTCAATACCACTGACATCACTAGGTGTAAACAACATCTCTCCTTTGCTGTGTATGTGACTATGGAGCTGTTTGGTGATGTCGTCTATTACGGCCTTCATAGAAGCAACAGGAGATTGTTGCATCCATCTTGAACCCTCAGAATTACAGTGCTATGATGTCACTCACTTCCACAGGCCTTGCAGAGTGTAAACAACAACAACCCAGCTTTGTTGTGTATGTAACCATAGGGATTTGTGATGTCACCTAGAACCTTCACAGCAGCGACAGCTTTATGAGGAGCATCAGCACTGCTCTGCCTGAGCAGAACCATCACCGCCATAGGTTGTCAAATAACCCGGATTTAACCCACACAGGTAAGTCCAATGGGGTGCAGGCATGTCCTCTATGCTTACAGCTTCCCGTGGGTGTTGGTTTGATACCGTTTGGGGACAGCCAAGGAGGCATCTGCAGGCAACAAAGGTAGGTGTGTGCTTGTGTGTGTGTTTCCTATGCAGATCCTAAGCCCAGTGTCACATGCAAGTAGGAGGAGTAAGAAGGGTTCCTGGCAAATCCGGGTTATGGATTGCATTTAAAAAGGCCCCGTGGGAGTGCAATGGGCCCCTGTCTTGCTGCTTAGCAATAATGGTATGGGTTTAGGTTCTGCTGTGTGTACTGGTGGTTGACTGCCCCCCAGCCCAGAGTGTGCATGGAAAATTGTCTGGCAGCCTCCCTGACAGCAAGCAGTGATAGTGCCCATGAAGGGGACCTTGTTGGGCCCGCCCCTTTCACGGTTATCGCTTCTCGGCCTTTTGGCTAAGATCAAGTGTAGTATCTGTTCTTATCAGTTTAATATCTGATACGTCCCCTATCTGGGGACCATATATTAAATGGATTTTTGAGAACGGGGGCCGATTTCGAAGCTTGCTTCCGTCGCCCTATGCATTGACCCGATATGGCAGTATCTTCGGGTACAGTGCACCACCCCCTTACAGGGTTAAAAAGAAAGATTCCTACTTTCATTGCTACCTGCTTGCTGGCTAGCCAGCTAGCCAGCCCTGTGGGCCTTGCTGCTGCTGCAGCCAAAAAACAAAAGGTGGTGCTGCTTCTGCTGCTTCTGCTTCTGCTTGTGTCTGGCCCCTGTTGGAGCGTCCAGGCACAGGACTTCTGCTGCTGCTGACTAAATGGCCTCCTTAATTGGATCATTTGAGTAGCCAGCACACCTGTGCAGGTAGGGCATGACATGATAGGCAGCTGCCTTGATAGCGGGTGGGTGCTGAATGTTCCTAATTGACAAAATAAGATTAATGCTTATGAAGAAATATAAAATCTCATCCCTTCCCCAATATCGCGCCACACCCCTACCCCTTAATTCCCTGGTTGAACGTGATGGACATATGTCTTTTTTCGACCGTACTAACTATGTAACTATGTAACATAACATGGGGGGGTCTCCTGGCTGTTCACACAGGTGTGTCATTGCTGTACATTGACCATGCATTGCTTCTGTGGTATTGCAAAGGCAAAGACAAATGCTTCCAGCCATCCATTGCACTAATGGATTGGTCATCAGCTGGCTGTCTATGTCCCGCATCAATATAGACCAAAGTACAGAGGGTTAGGCTATGCTATTGTGCACCTACCTGATGCATCAGAAGGTGCGAGGCCCTTGCTAAATTCTGTGCACAGACTTTGAGATCTATGCTTTAGACTGTATCTAAACCTGCTCCAACATGGACTGACATTCTGGCCTACTTTCAGCCGATGCGACTTGTCTGTCGCTGAACAGTCGCTTTTTATGTATTCAGCACCTATGTATAATGTTGTAAAAATGCTCTAGAAGCTAAAGTCGCAGAAATGTCACACATATTTGGCCTGCAACTTTCTGTGCGACAAATTCAGACAGGAAAAATCAGTATAAATCCTTAGAAAATTATCCCCCAGTGTCTCCATCTGCTGGCGGTATTGAATAAGCATTGCTGCACTGATGGGGTATGCATTAGACGAAAAAAAAGAAGAAAAAGAAGAATAATACGCCCAGAAAAGAGGCGAAAAGGAGAAAAACGTAAAAAAACGTGAAAAAAAAGTAAGAGGAAGAGAAGGGAAAAAAAGGTGGAAATGGGTTTAAAAGTGATTTCGGCGGAGAAATATATATATATATATATATATATATATATATATATATATATATATATGCGCACACACACACATAGATATAAACGTATTCTCCGTTGAGATATTGCAGCCGCTGCTGTGTCCAGGCCCAGGAGCCTTAGCACTGTGCTGTGATGTCACTCAATACCACTGACATCACTAGGTGTAAACAACATCTCTCCTTTGCTGTGTATGTGACTATGGAGCTGTTTGGTGATGTCGTCTATTACGGCCTTCATAGAAGCAACAGGAGATTGTTGCATCCATCTTGAACCCTCAGAACTACAGTGCTATGATGTCACTCACTTCCACAGGCCTTGCAGAGTGTAAACAACAACAACCCAGCTTTGTTGTGTATGTAACCATAGGGATTTGTGATGTCACCTAGAACCTTCACAGCAGCGACAGCTTTATGAGGAGCATCAGCACTGCTCTGCCTGAGCAGAACCATCACCGCCATAGGTTGTCAAATAACCCGGATTTAACCCACACAGGTAAGTCCAATGGGGTGCAGGCATGTCCTCTATGCTTACAGCTTCCCGTGGGTGTTGGTTTGATACCGTTTGGGGACAGCCAAGGAGGCATCTGCAGGCAACAAAGGTAGGTGTGTGCTTGTGTGTGTGTTTCCTATGCAGATCCTAAGCCCAGTGTCACATGCAAGTAGGAGGAGTAAGAAGGGTTCCTGGCAAATCCGGGTTATGGATTGCATTTAAAAAGGCCCCGTGGGAGTGCAATGGGCCCCTGTCTTGCTGCTTAGCAATAATGGTATGGGTTTAGGTTCTGCTGTGTGTACTGGTGGTTGACTGCCCCCCAGCCCAGAGTGTGCATGGAAAATTGTCTGGCAGCCTCCCTGACAGCAAGCAGTGATAGTGCCCATGAAGGGGACCTTGTTGGGCCCGCCCCTTTCACGGTTATCGCTTCTCGGCCTTTTGGCTAAGATCAAGTGTAGTATCTGTTCTTATCAGTTTAATATCTGATACGTCCCCTATCTGGGGACCATATATTAAATGGATTTTTGAGAACGGGGGCCGATTTCGAAGCTTGCTTCCGTCGCCCTATGCATTGACCCGATATGGCAGTATCTTCGGGTACAGTGCACCACCCCCTTACAGGGTTAAAAAGAAAGATTCCTACTTTCATTGCTACCTGCTTGCTGGCTAGCCAGCTAGCCAGCCCTGTGGGCCTTGCTGCTGCTGCAGCCAAAAAACAAAAGGTGGTGCTGCTTCTGCTGCTTCTGCTTCTGCTTGTGTCTGGCCCCTGTTGGAGCGTCCAGGCACAGGACTTCTGCTGCTGCTGACTAAATGGCCTCCTTAATTGGATCATTTGAGTAGCCAGCACACCTGTGCAGGTAGGGCATGACATGATAGGCAGCTGCCTTGATAGCGGGTGGGTGCTGAATGTTCCTAATTGACAAAATAAGATTAATGCTTATGAAGAAATATAAAATCTCATCCCTTCCCCAATATCGCGCCACACCCCTACCCCTTAATTCCCTGGTTGAACGTGATGGACATATGTCTTTTTTCGACCGTACTAACTATGTAACTATGTAACATAACATGGGGGGGTCTCCTGGCTGTTCACACAGGTGTGTCATTGCTGTACATTGACCATGCATTGCTTCTGTGGTATTGCAAAGGCAAAGACAAATGCTTCCAGCCATCCATTGCACTAATGGATTGGTCATCAGCTGGCTGTCTATGTCCCGCATCAATATAGACCAAAGTACAGAGGGTTAGGCTATGCTATTGTGCACCTACCTGATGCATCAGAAGGTGCGAGGCCCTTGCTAAATTCTGTGCACAGACTTTGAGATCTATGCTTTAGACTGTATCTAAACCTGCTCCAACATGGACTGACATTCTGGCCTACTTTCAGCCGATGCGACTTGTCTGTCGCTGAACAGTCGCTTTTTATGTATTCAGCACCTATGTATAATGTTGTAAAAATGCTCTAGAAGCTAAAGTCGCAGAAATGTCACACATATTTGGCCTGCAACTTTCTGTGCGACAAATTCAGACAGGAAAAATCAGTATAAATCCTTAGAAAATTATCCCCCAGTGTCTCCATCTGCTGGCGGTATTGAATAAGCATTGCTGCACTGATGGGGTATGCATTAGACGAAAAAAAAGAAGAAAAAGAAGAATAATACGCCCAGAAAAGAGGCGAAAAGGAGAAAAACGTAAAAAAACGTGAAAAAAAAGTAAGAGGAAGAGAAGGGAAAAAAAGGTGGAAATGGGTTTAAAAGTGATTTCGGCGGAGAATATATATATATATATATATATATATATATATATATATATATATATATATATACGCGCACACACACACATATATATAAACGTATTCTCCGTTGAGATATTGCAGCCGCTGCTGTGTCCAGGCCCAGGAGCCTTAGCACTGTGCTGTGATGTCACTCAATACCACTGACATCACTAGGTGTAAACAACATCTCTCCTTTGCTGTGTATGTGACTATGGAGCTGTTTGGTGATGTCGTCTATTATGGCCTTCATAGAAGCAACAGGAGATTGTTGCATCCATCTAGAACCCTCAGAACTACAGTGCTATGATGTCACTCACTTCCACAGGCCTTGCAGAGTGTAAACAACAACAACCCAGCTTTGTTGTGTATGTAACCATAGGGATTGTGATGTCACCTAGAACCTTCACAGCAGCGACAGCTTTATGAGGAGCATCAGCACTGCTCTGCCTGAGCAGAACCATCACCGCCATAGGTTGTCAAATAACCCGGATTTAACCCACACAGGTAAGTCCAATGGGGTGCAGGCATGTCCTCTATGCTTACAGCTTCCCGTGGGTGTTGGTTTGATACCGTTTGGGGACAGCCAAGGAGGCATCTGCAGGCAACAAAGGTAGGTGTGTGCTTGTGTGTGTGTTTCCTATGCAGATCCTAAGCCCAGTGTCACATGCAAGTAGGAGGAGTAAGAAGGGTTCCTGGCAAATCCGGGTTATGGATTGCATTTAAAAAGGCCCCGTGGGAGTGCAATGGGCCCCTGTCTTGCTGCTTAGCAATAATGGTATGGGTTTAGGTTCTGCTGTGTGTACTGGTGGTTGACTGCCCCCCAGCCCAGAGTGTGCATGGAAAATTGTCTGGCAGCCTCCCTGACAGCAAGCAGTGATAGTGCCCATGAAGGGGACCTTGTTGGGCCCGCCCCTTTCACGGTTATCGCTTCTCGGCCTTTTGGCTAAGATCAAGTGTAGTATCTGTTCTTATCAGTTTAATATCTGATACGTCCCCTATCTGGGGACCATATATTAAATGGATTTTTGAGAACGGGGGCCGATTTCGAAGCTTGCTTCCGTCGCCCTATGCATTGACCCGATATGGCAGTATCTTCGGGTACAGTGCACCACCCCCTTACAGGGTTAAAAAGAAAGATTCCTACTTTCATTGCTACCTGCTTGCTGGCTAGCCAGCTAGCCAGCCCTGTGGGCCTTGCTGATGCTGCTGCTGCTGCAGCCAAAAAACAAAAGGTGGTGCTGCTGCTGCTTCTGCTGCTTCTGCTTGTGTCTGGCCGCTGTTGGAGCGTCCAGGCACAGGACTTCTGCTGCTGCTGACTAAATGGCCTCCTTAATTGGATCATTTGAGTAGCCAGCACACCTGTGCAGGTAGGGCATGACATGATAGGCAGCTGCCTTGATAGCGGGTGGGTGCTGAATGTTCCTAATTGACAAAATAAGATTAATGCTTATGAAGAAATATAAAATCTCATCCCTTCCCCAATATCGCGCCACACCCCTACCCCTTAATTCCCTGGTTGAACTTGATGGACATATGTCTTTTTTCGACCGTACTAACTATGTAACTATGTAACATAACATGGGGGGGTCTCCTGGCTGTTCACACAGGTGTGTCATTGCTGTACATTGACCATGCATTGCTTCTGTGGTATTGCAAAGGCAAAGACAAATGCTTCCAGCCATCCATTGCACTAATGGATTGGTCATCAGCTGGCTGTCTATGTCCCGCATCAATATAGACCAAAGTACAGAGGGTTAGGCTATGCTATAGTGCACCTACCTGATGCATCAGAAGGTGCGAGGCCCTTGCTAAATTCTGTGCACAGACTTTGAGATCTATGCTTTAGACTGTATCTAAACCTGCTCCAACATGGACTGACATTCTGGCCTACTTTCAGCCGATGCGACTTGTCTGTCGCTGAACAGTCGCTTTTTATGTATTCAGCACCTATGTATAATGTTGTAAAAATGCTCTAGAAGCTAAAGTCGCAGAAATGTCACACATATTTGGCCTGCAACTTTCTGTGCGACAAATTCAGACAGGAAAAATCAGTATAAATCCTTAGAAAATTATCCCCCAGTGTCTCCATCTGCTGGCGGTATTGAATAAGCATTGCTGCACTGATGGGGTATGCATTAGACGAAAAAAAAGAAGAAAAAGAAGAATAATACGCCCAGAAAAGAGGCGAAAAGGAGAAAAACGTAAAAAAACGTGAAAAAAAAGTAAGAGGAAGAGAAGGGAAAAAAAGGTGGAAATGGGTTTAAAAGTGATTTCGGCGGAGAATATATATATATATATATATATATATATATATATATATATATATATACGCGCACACACACACATATATATAAACGTATTCTCCGTTGAGATATTGCAGCCGCTGCTGTGTCCAGGCCCAGGAGCCTTAGCACTGTGCTGTGATGTCACTCAATACCACTGACATCACTAGGTGTAAACAACATCTCTCCTTTGCTGTGTATGTGACTATGGAGCTGTTTGGTGATGTCGTCTATTATGGCCTTCATAGAAGCAACAGGAGATTGTTGCATCCATCTAGAACCCTCAGAACTACAGTGCTATGATGTCACTCACTTCCACAGGCCTTGCAGAGTGTAAACAACAACAACCCAGCTTTGTTGTGTATGTAACCATAGGGATTGTGATGTCACCTAGAACCTTCACAGCAGCGACAGCTTTATGAGGAGCATCAGCACTGCTCTGCCTGAGCAGAACCATCACCGCCATAGGTTGTCAAATAACCCGGATTTAACCCACACAGGTAAGTCCAATGGGGTGCAGGCATGTCCTCTATGCTTACAGCTTCCCGTGGGTGTTGGTTTGATACCGTTTGGGGACAGCCAAGGAGGCATCTGCAGGCAACAAAGGTAGGTGTGTGCTTGTGTGTGTGTTTCCTATGCAGATCCTAAGCCCAGTGTCACATGCAAGTAGGAGGAGTAAGAAGGGTTCCTGGCAAATCCGGGTTATGGATTGCATTTAAAAAGGCCCCGTGGGAGTGCAATGGGCCCCTGTCTTGCTGCTTAGCAATAATGGTATGGGTTTAGGTTCTGCTGTGTGTACTGGTGGTTGACTGCCCCCCAGCCCAGAGTGTGCATGGAAAATTGTCTGGCAGCCTCCCTGACAGCAAGCAGTGATAGTGCCCATGAAGGGGACCTTGTTGGGCCCGCCCCTTTCACAGTTATCGCTTCTCGGCCTTTTGGCTAAGATCAAGTGTAGTATCTGTTCTTATCAGTTTAATATCTGATACGTCCCCTATCTGGGGACCATATATTAAATGGATTTTTGAGAACGGGGGCCGATTTCGAAGCTTGCTTCCGTCGCCCTATGCATTGACCCGATATGGCAGTATCTTCGGGTACAGTGCACCACCCCCTTACAGGGTTAAAAAGAAAGATTCCTACTTTCATTGCTACCTGCTTGCTGGCTAGCCAGCTAGCCAGCCCTGTGGGCCTTGCTGCTGCTGCTGCTGCTGCAGCCAAAAAACAAAAGGTGGTGCTGCTGCTGCTTCTGCTGCTTCTGCTTGTGTCTGGCCGCTGTTGGAGCGTCCAGGCACAGGACTTCTGCTGCTGCTGACTAAATGGCCTCCTTAATTGGATCATTTGAGTAGCCAGCACACCTGTGCAGGTAGGGCATGACATGATAGGCAGCTGCCTTGATAGCGGGTGGGTGCTGAATGTTCCTAATTGACAAAATAAGATTAATGCTTATGAAGAAATATAAAATCTCATCCCTTCCCCAATATCGCGCCACACCCCTACCCCTTAATTCCCTGGTTGAACTTGATGGACATATGTCTTTTTTCGACCGTACTAACTATGTAACTATGTAACATAACATGGGGGGGTCTCCTGGCTGTTCACACAGGTGTGTCATTGCTGTACATTGACCATGCATTGCTTCTGTGGTATTGCAAAGGCAAAGACAAATGCTTCCAGCCATCCATTGCACTAATGGATTGGTCATCAGCTGGCTGTCTATGTCCCGCATCAATATAGACCAAAGTACAGAGGGTTAGGCTATGCTATAGTGCACCTACCTGATGCATCAGAAGGTGCGAGGCCCTTGCTAAATTCTGTGCACAGACTTTGAGATCTATGCTTTAGACTGTATCTAAACCTGCTCCAACATGGACTGACATTCTGGCCTACTTTCAGCCGATGCGACTTGTCTGTCGCTGAACAGTCGCTTTTTATGTATTCAGCACCTATGTATAATGTTGTAAAAATGCTCTAGAAGCTAAAGTCGCAGAAATGTCACACATATTTGGCCTGCAACTTTCTGTGCGACAAATTCAGACAGGAAAAATCAGTATAAATCCTTAGAAAATTATCCCCCAGTGTCTCCATCTGCTGGCGGTATTGAATAAGCATTGCTGCACTGATGGGGTATGCATTAGACGAAAAAAAAGAAGAAAAAGAAGAATAATACGCCCAGAAAAGAGGCGAAAAGGAGAAAAACGTAAAAAAACGTGAAAAAAAAGTAAGAGGAAGAGAAGGGAAAAAAAGGTGGAAATGGGTTTAAAAGTGATTTCGGCGGAGAAATATATATATATATATATATATATATATATATATATATATATATATACGCGCACACACACACATATATATAAACGTATTCTCCGTTGAGATATTGCAGCCGCTGCTGTGTCCAGGCCCAGGAGCCTTAGCACTGTGCTGTGATGTCACTCAATACCACTGACATCACTAGGTGTAAACAACATCTCTCCTTTGCTGTGTATGTGACTATGGAGCTGTTTGGTGATGTCGTCTATTATGGCCTTCATAGAAGCAACAGGAGATTGTTGCATCCATCTAGAACCCTCAGAACTACAGTGCTATGATGTCACTCACTTCCACAGGCCTTGCAGAGTGTAAACAACAACAACCCAGCTTTCTTGTGTATGTAACCATAGGGATTGTGATGTCACCTAGAACCTTCACAGCAGCGACAGCTTTATGAGGAGCATCAGCACTGCTCTGCCTGAGCAGAACCATCACCGCCATAGGTTGTCAAATAACCCGGATTTAACCCACACAGGTAAGTCCAATGGGGTGCAGGCATGTCCTCTATGCTTACAGCTTCCCGTGGGTGTTGGTTTGATACCGTTTGGGGACAGCCAAGGAGGCATCTGCAGGCAACAAAGGTAGGTGTGTGCTTGTGTGTGTGTTTCCTATGCAGATCCTAAGCCCAGTGTCACATGCAAGTAGGAGGAGTAAGAAGGGTTCCTGGCAAATCCGGGTTATGGATTGCATTTAAAAAGGCCCCGTGGGAGTGCAATGGGCCCCTGTCTTGCTGCTTAGCAATAATGGTATGGGTTTAGGTTCTGCTGTGTGTACTGGTGGTTGACTGCCCCCCAGCCCAGAGTGTGCATGGAAAATTGTCTGGCAGCCTCCCTGACAGCAAGCAGTGATAGTGCCCATGAAGGGGACCTTGTTGGGCCCGCCCCTTTCACAGTTATCGCTTCTCGGCCTTTTGGCTAAGATCAAGTGTAGTATCTGTTCTTATCAGTTTTTCATGCCGGTGGACAGTAACGCCGGTATGGGGCTGGTGGGGATGGGTGCTGCATGGAGGATGCAGGTGTACCAGGGCTTTCCGGGGCTGGTTCTGAGGAATCAGCTCGACGGCTGCCCCGATGTGACCTGTTCCCTCCGGGTCTCGCCATGAGGCTGAGAGGGTCTAGAGCCGAGGTACTTTTGTGCCTCGGGGAGTGGTGACCCCGAGGTGCCGAAACTCACTGGGAGGATAGACTCACTGAGTTGAAGCACGGGCACCATAATCTCTTCACCTTGTGGCACTCACCTCTTGATTCCCGGCCTTCTGGCTAGGATCAGAGAAATTTTTATAGATCCGGCCGGATGTCCGGGCAGTATATCTGCACACATTCACTTATTTATTTCTTTTTTGTCTCACTGTGTCACTTTTTGCGTGTTGTGTGTTCACAGGATTGGTCAGGATGCGGTAGCCCTTCTGGGTGTCCCTCCTGGCGGTCTAGGGGAGGTGTGTGTGGCCATTAGGTTCCGCACCTCCCTGCAAACACCCCGGGTACTCCTGCTTTTGCAGGGTACCTACCGTAATCGGCTCTGCGGGCAGATACCTTGGCTAACGCCAAGGGGGATGCCGGGAGCATTTGTGATCCCCTAGTAGCTTCGGCGAAAAGGGACATCGAACCTGGAACCTCGCAGGTACCTTTTGGTCCGGAGGCGAAGGGTAAGGTTTGTTGGGGGGCCTCTCTCCTATCGGAGAAGGGCTTGCGATAGACCGCATCCTTTGTGCACGTTTTTTTAGTGTAACACGTTTGCACTTTTTCTTGCACTTTGGGTGAATCGAAAGCACGTTCCTCGGCTTTAGATAAAAAAAAATCTGTTCTTATCAGTTTAATATCTGATACGTCCCCTATCTGGGGACCATATATTAAATGGATTTTTGAGAACGGGGGCCGATTTCGAAGCTTGCTTCCGTCGCCCTATGCATTGACCCGATATGGCAGTATCTTCGGGTACAGTGCACCACCCCCTTACAGGGTTAAAAAGAAAGATTCCTACTTTCATTGCTACCTGCTTGCTGGCTAGCCAGCTAGCCAGCCCTGTGGGCCTTGCTGCTGCTGCTGCTGCTGCAGCCAAAAAACAAAAGGTGGTGCTGCTGCTGCTTCTGCTGCTTCTGCTTGTGTCTGGCCGCTGTTGGAGCGTCCAGGCACAGGACTTCTGCTGCTGCTGACTAAATGGCCTCCTTAATTGGATCATTTGAGTAGCCAGCACACCTGTGCAGGTAGGGCATGACATGATAGGCAGCTGCCTTGATAGCGGGTGGGTGCTGAATGTTCCTAATTGACAAAATAAGATTAATGCTTATGAAGAAATATAAAATCTCATCCCTTCCCCAATATCGCGCCACACCCCTACCCCTTAATTCCCTGGTTGAACTTGATGGACATATGTCTTTTTTCGACCGTACTAACTATGTAACTATGTAACATAACATGGGGGGGTCTCCTGGCTGTTCACACAGGTGTGTCATTGCTGTACATTGACCATGCATTGCTTCTGTGGTATTGCAAAGGCAAAGACAAATGCTTCCAGCCATCCATTGCACTAATGGATTGGTCATCAGCTGGCTGTCTATGTCCCGCATCAATATAGACCAAAGTACAGAGGGTTAGGCTATGCTATAGTGCACCTACCTGATGCATCAGAAGGTGCGAGGCCCTTGCTAAATTCTGTGCACAGACTTTGAGATCTATGCTTTAGACTGTATCTAAACCTGCTCCAACATGGACTGACATTCTGGCCTACTTTCAGCCGATGCGACTTGTCTGTCGCTGAACAGTCGCTTTTTATGTATTCAGCACCTATGTATAATGTTGTAAAAATGCTCTAGAAGCTAAAGTCGCAGAAATGTCACACATATTTGGCCTGCAACTTTCTGTGCGACAAATTCAGACAGGAAAAATCAGTATAAATCCTTAGAAAATTATCCCCCAGTGTCTCCATCTGCTGGCGGTATTGAATAAGCATTGCTGCACTGATGGGGTATGCATTAGACGAAAAAAAAGAAGAAAAAGAAGAATAATACGCCCAGAAAAGAGGCGAAAAGGAGAAAAACGTAAAAAAACGTGAAAAAAAAGTAAGAGGAAGAGAAGGGAAAAAAAGGTGGAAATGGGTTTAAAAGTGATTTCGGCGGAGAAATATATATATATATATATATATATATATATATATATATATATATACGCGCACACACACACATATATATAAACGTATTCTCCGTTGAGATATTGCAGCCGCTGCTGTGTCCAGGCCCAGGAGCCTTAGCACTGTGCTGTGATGTCACTCAATACCACTGACATCACTAGGTGTAAACAACATCTCTCCTTTGCTGTGTATGTGACTATGGAGCTGTTTGGTGATGTCGTCTATTATGGCCTTCATAGAAGCAACAGGAGATTGTTGCATCCATCTAGAACCCTCAGAACTACAGTGCTATGATGTCACTCACTTCCACAGGCCTTGCAGAGTGTAAACAACAACAACCCAGCTTTCTTGTGTATGTAACCATAGGGATTGTGATGTCACCTAGAACCTTCACAGCAGCGACAGCTTTATGAGGAGCATCAGCACTGCTCTGCCTGAGCAGAACCATCACCGCCATAGGTTGTCAAATAACCCGGATTTAACCCACACAGGTAAGTCCAATGGGGTGCAGGCATGTCCTCTATGCTTACAGCTTCCCGTGGGTGTTGGTTTGATACCGTTTGGGGACAGCCAAGGAGGCATCTGCAGGCAACAAAGGTAGGTGTGTGCTTGTGTGTGTGTTTCCTATGCAGATCCTAAGCCCAGTGTCACATGCAAGTAGGAGGAGTAAGAAGGGTTCCTGGCAAATCCGGGTTATGGATTGCATTTAAAAAGGCCCCGTGGGAGTGCAATGGGCCCCTGTCTTGCTGCTTAGCAATAATGGTATGGGTTTAGGTTCTGCTGTGTGTACTGGTGGTTGACTGCCCCCCAGCCCAGAGTGTGCATGGAAAATTGTCTGGCAGCCTCCCTGACAGCAAGCAGTGATAGTGCCCATGAAGGGGACCTTGTTGGGCCCGCCCCTTTCACGGTTATCGCTTCTCGGCCTTTTGGCTAAGATCAAGTGTAGTATCTGTTCTTATCAGTTTTCATGCTGGTGGGGATGGGTGCTGCATGGAGGATGCAGGTGTACCAGGGCTTTCCGGGGCTGGTTCTGAGGAATCAGCTCGACGGCTGCCCCGATGTGACCTGTTCCCTTCGGGTCTCGCCATGAGGCTGAGAGGGTCTAGAGCCGAGGTACTTTTGTGCCTCGGGGAGTGGTGACCCCGAGGTGCCGAAACTCACTGGGAGAATAGACTCACTGAGTTGAAGCACGGGCACCATAATCTCTTCACCTTGTGGCACTCACCTCTTGATTCCCGGCCTTCTGGCTAGGATCAGAGAAATTTTTATAGATCCGGCCGGATGTCCGGGCAGTATATCTGCACACATTCACTTATTTATTTATTTTTTGTCTCACTGTGTCACTTTTTGCGTGTTGTGTGTTCACAGGATTTGTCAGGATGCGGTAGCCCTTCTGGGTGTCCCTCCTGGCGGTCTAGGGGAGGTGTGTGTGGCCATTAGGTTCCGCACCTCCCTGCAAACACCCCGGGTACTCCTGCTTTGGCAGGGTACCTACCGTAATCGGCTCTGCGGGCAGATACCTTGGCTAACGCCAAGGGGGATGCCGGGAGCATTTGTGGTCCCCTAGTAGCTTCGGCGAAAAGGGACATCGAACCTGGAACCTCGCAGGTACCTTTTGGTCCGGAGGCGAAGGGTAAGGTTTGTTGGGGGGCCTCTCTCCTATCGGAGAAGGGCTTGCGATAGACCGCATCCTTTGTGCACGTTTTTTTTAGTGTAACACGTTTGCACTTTTTCTTGCACTTTGGGTGAATCGAAAGCACGTTCCTCGGCTTTAGATAAAAAAAAAAAAAAATCTGTTCTTATCAGTTTAATATCTGATACGTCCCCTATCTGGGGACCATATATTAAATGGATTTTTGAGAACGGGGGCCGATTTCGAAGCTTGCTTCCGTCGCCCTATGCATTGACCCGATATGGCAGTATCTTCGGGTACAGTGCACCACCCCCTTACAGGGTTAAAAAGAAAGATTCCTACTTTCATTGCTACCTGCTTGCTGGCTAGCCAGCTAGCCAGCCCTGTGGGCCTTGCTGCTGCTGCAGCCAAAAAACAAAAGGTGGTGCTGCTGCTGCTTCTGCTGCTTCTGCTTCTGCTTGTGTCTGGCCCCTGTTGGAGCGTCCAGGCACAGGACTTCTGCTGCTGCTGACTAAATGGCCTCCTTAATTGGATCATTTGAGTAGCCAGCACACCTGTGCAGGTAGGGCATGACATGATAGGCAGCTGCCTTGATAGCGGGTGGGTGCTGAATGTTCCTAATTGACAAAATAAGATTAATGCTTATGAAGAAATATAAAATCTCATCCCTTCCCCAATATCGCGCCACACCCCTACCCCTTAATTCCCTGGTTGAACTTGATGGACATATGTCTTTTTTCGACCGTACTAACTATGTAACTATGTAACATAACATGGGGGGGGGGGTCTCCTGGCTGTTCACACAGGTGTGTCATTGCTGTACATTGACCATGCATTGCTTCTGTGGTATTGCAAAGGCAAAGACAAATGCTTCCAGCCATCCATTGCACTAATGGATTGGTCATCAGCTGGCTGTCTATGTCCCGCATCAATATAGACCAAAGTACAGAGGGTTAGGCTATGCTATTGTGCACCTACCTGATGCATCAGAAGGTGCGAGGCCCTTGCTAAATTCTGTGCACAGACTTTGAGATCTATGCTTTAGACTGTATCTAAACCTGCTCCAACATGGACTGACATTCTGGCCTACTTTCAGCCGATGCGACTTGTCTGTCGCTGAACAGTCGCTTTTTATGTATTCAGCACCTATGTATAATGTTGTAAAAATGCTCTAGAAGCTAAAGTCGCAGAAATGTCACACATATTTGGCCTGCAACTTTCTGTGCGACAAATTCAGACAGGAAAAATCAGTATAAATCCTTAGAAAATTATCCCCCAGTGTCTCCATCTGCTGGCGGTATTGAATAAGCATTGCTGCACTGATGGGGTATGCATTAGACGAAAAAAAAGAAGAAAAAGAAGAATAATACGCCCAGAAAAGAGGCGAAAAGGAGAAAAACGTAAAAAAACGTGAAAAAAAAGTAAGAGGAAGAGAAGGGAAAAAAAGGTGGAAATGGGTTTAAAAGTGATTTCGGCGGAGAAATATATATATATATATATATATATATATATATATATATATATATATATGCGCACACACACACACATAGATATAAACGTATTCTCCGTTGAGATATTGCAGCCGCTGCTGTGTCCAGGCCCAGGAGCCTTAGCACTGTGCTGTGATGTCACTCAATACCACTGACATCACTAGGTGTAAACAACATCTCTCCTTTGCTGTGTATGTGACTATGGAGCTGTTTGGTGATGTCGTCTATTACGGCCTTCATAGAAGCAACAGGAGATTGTTGCATCCATCTTGAACCCTCAGAACTACAGTGCTATGATGTCACTCACTTCCACAGGCCTTGCAGAGTGTAAACAACAACAACCCAGCTTTGTTGTGTATGTAACCATAGGGATTTGTGATGTCACCTAGAACCTTCACAGCAGCGACAGCTTTATGAGGAGCATCAGCACTGCTCTGCCTGAGCAGAACCATCACCGCCATAGGTTGTCAAATAACCCGGATTTAACCCACACAGGTAAGTCCAATGGGGTGCAGGCATGTCCTCTATGCTTACAGCTTCCCGTGGGTGTTGGTTTGATACCGTTTGGGGACAGCCAAGGAGGCATCTGCAGGCAACAAAGGTAGGTGTGTGCTTGTGTGTGTGTTTCCTATGCAGATCCTAAGCCCAGTGTCACATGCAAGTAGGAGGAGTAAGAAGGGTTCCTGGCAAATCCGGGTTATGGATTGCATTTAAAAAGGCCCCGTGGGAGTGCAATGGGCCCCTGTCTTGCTGCTTAGCAATAATGGTATGGGTTTAGGTTCTGCTGTGTGTACTGGTGGTTGACTGCCCCCCAGCCCAGAGTGTGCATGGAAAATTGTCTGGCAGCCTCCCTGACAGCAAGCAGTGATAGTGCCCATGAAGGGGACCTTGTTGGGCCCGCCCCTTTCACGGTTATCGCTTCTCGGCCTTTTGGCTAAGATCAAGTGTAGTATCTGTTCTTATCAGTTTAATATCTGATACGTCCCCTATCTGGGGACCATATATTAAATGGATTTTTGAGAACGGGGGCCGATTTCGAAGCTTGCTTCCGTCGCCCTATGCATTGACCCGATATGGCAGTATCTTCGGGTACAGTGCACCACCCCCTTACAGGGTTAAAAAGAAAGATTCCTACTTTCATTGCTACCTGCTTGCTGGCTAGCCAGCTAGCCAGCCCTGTGGGCCTTGCTGCTGCTGCAGCCAAAAAACAAAAGGTGGTGCTGCTGCTGCTTCTGCTGCTTCTGCTTCTGCTTGTGTCTGGCCCCTGTTGGAGCGTCCAGGCACAGGACTTCTGCTGCTGCTGACTAAATGGCCTCCTTAATTGGATCATTTGAGTAGCCAGCACACCTGTGCAGGTAGGGCATGACATGATAGGCAGCTGCCTTGATAGCGGGTGGGTGCTGAATGTTCCTAATTGACAAAATAAGATTAATGCTTATGAAGAAATATAAAATCTCATCCCTTCCCCAATATCGCGCCACACCCCTACCCCTTAATTCCCTGGTTGAACTTGATGGACATATGTCTTTTTTCGACCGTACTAACTATGTAACTATGTAACATAACATGGGGGGGGGGGGGTCTCCTGGCTGTTCACACAGGTGTGTCATTGCTGTACATTGACCATGCATTGCTTCTGTGGTATTGCAAAGGCAAAGAAAAATGCTTCCAGCCATCCATTGCACTAATGGATTGGTCATCAGCTGGCTGTCTATGTCCCGCATCAATATAGACCAAAGTACAGAGGGTTAGGCTATGCTATTGTGCACCTACCTGATGCATCAGAAGGTGCGAGGCCCTTGCTAAATTATGTGCACAGACTTTGAGATCTATGCTTTAGACTGTATCTAAACCTGCTCCAACATGGACTGACATTCTGGCCTACTTTCAGCCGATGCGACTTGTCTGTCGCTGAACAGTCGCTTTTTATGTATTCAGCACCTATGTATAATGTTGTAAAAATGCTCTAGAAGCTAAAGTCGCAGAAATGTCACACATATTTGGCCTGCAACTTTCTGTGCGACAAATTCAGACAGGAAAAATCAGTATAAATCCTTAGAAAATTATCCCCCAGTGTCTCCATCTGCTGGCGGTATTGAATAAGCATTGCTGCACTGATGGGGTATGCATTAGACGAAAAAAAAGAAGAAAAAGAAGAATAATACGCCCAGAAAAGAGGCGAAAAGGAGAAAAACGTAAAAAAAGTGAAAAAAAAGTAAGAGGAAGAGAAGGGAAAAAAAGGTGGAAATGGGTTTAAAAGTGATTTCGGCGGAGAAATATATATATATATATATATATATATATATATATATATATATATATATATATATATATATGCGCACACACACACATAGATATAAACGTATTCTCCGTTGAGATATTGCAGCCGCTGCTGTGTCCAGGCCCAGGAGCCTTAGCACTGTGCTGTGATGTCACTCAATACCACTGACATCACTAGGTGTAAACAACATCTCTCCTTTGCTGTGTATGTGACTATGGAGCTGTTTGGTGATGTCGTCTATTACGGCCTTCATAGAAGCAACAGGAGATTGTTGCATCCATCTTGAACCCTCAGAACTACAGTGCTATGATGTCACTCACTTCCACAGGCCTTGCAGAGTGTAAACAACAACAACCCAGCTTTGTTGTGTATGTAACCATAGGGATTTGTGATGTCACCTAGAACCTTCACAGCAGCGACAGCTTTATGAGGAGCATCAGCACTGCTCTGCCTGAGCAGAACCATCACCGCCATAGGTTGTCAAATAACCCGGATTTAACCCACACAGGTAAGTCCAATGGGGTGCAGGCATGTCCTCTATGCTTACAGCTTCCCGTGGGTGTTGGTTTGATACCGTTTGGGGACAGCCAAGGAGGCATCTGCAGGCAACAAAGGTAGGTGTGTGCTTGTGTGTGTGTTTCCTATGCAGATCCTAAGCCCAGTGTCACATGCAAGTAGGAGGAGTAAGAAGGGTTCCTGGCAAATCCGGGTTATGGATTGCATTTAAAAAGGCCCCGTGGGAGTGCAATGGGCCCCTGTCTTGCTGCTTAGCAATAATGGTATGGGTTTAGGTTCTGCTGTGTGTACTGGTGGTTGACTGCCCCCCAGCCCAGAGTGTGCATGGAAAATTGTCTGGCAGCCTCCCTGACAGCAAGCAGTGATAGTGCCCATGAAGGGGACCTTGTTGGGCCCGCCCCTTTCACGGTTATCGCTTCTCGGCCTTTTGGCTAAGATCAAGTGTAGTATCTGTTCTTATCAGTTTAATATCTGATACGTCCCCTATCTGGGGACCATATATTAAATGGATTTTTGAGAACGGGGGCCGATTTCGAAGCTTGCTTCCGTCGCCCTATGCATTGACCCGATATGGCAGTATCTTCGGGTACAGTGCACCACCCCCTTACAGGGTTAAAAAGAAAGATTCCTACTTTCATTGCTACCTGCTTGCTGGCTAGCCAGCTAGCCAGCCCTGTGGGCCTTGCTGCTGCTGCAGCCAAAAAACAAAAGGTGGTGCTGCTGCTGCTTCTGCTGCTTCTGCTTCTGCTTGTGTCTGGCCCCTGTTGGAGCGTCCAGGCACAGGACTTCTGCTGCTGCTGACTAAATGGCCTCCTTAATTGGATCATTTGAGTAGCCAGCACACCTGTGCAGGTAGGGCATGACATGATAGGCAGCTGCCTTGATAGCGGGTGGGTGCTGAATGTTCCTAATTGACAAAATAAGATTAATGCTTATGAAGAAATATAAAATCTCATCCCTTCCCCAATATCGCGCCACACCCCTACCCCTTAATTCCCTGGTTGAACTTGATGGACATATGTCTTTTTTCGACCGTACTAACTATGTAACTATGTAACATAACATGGGGGGGGGGGTCTCCTGGCTGTTCACACAGGTGTGTCATTGCTGTACATTGACCATGCATTGCTTCTGTGGTATTGCAAAGGCAAAGACAAATGCTTCCAGCCATCCATTGCACTAATGGATTGGTCATCAGCTGGCTGTCTATGTCCCGCATCAATATAGACCAAAGTACAGAGGGTTAGGCTATGCTATTGTGCACCTACCTGATGCATCAGAAGGTGCGAGGCCCTTGCTAAATTCTGTGCACAGACTTTGAGATCTATGCTTTAGACTGTATCTAAACCTGCTCCAACATGGACTGACATTCTGGCCTACTTTCAGCCGATGCGACTTGTCTGTCGCTGAACAGTCGCTTTTTATGTATTCAGCACCTATGTATAATGTTGTAAAAATGCTCTAGAAGCTAAAGTCGCAGAAATGTCACACATATTTGGCCTGCAACTTTCTGTGCGACAAATTCAGACAGGAAAAATCAGTATAAATCCTTAGAAAATTATCCCCCAGTGTCTCCATCTGCTGGCGGTATTGAATAAGCATTGCTGCACTGATGGGGTATGCATTAGACGAAAAAAAAGAAGAAAAAGAAGAATAATACGCCCAGAAAAGAGGCGAAAAGGAGAAAAACGTAAAAAAACGTGAAAAAAAAAGTAAGAGGAAGAGAAGGGAAAAAAAGGTGGAAATGGGTTTAAAAGTGATTTCGGCGGAGAAATATATATATATATATATATATATATATATATATATATGCGCACACACACACATAGATATAAACGTATTCTCCGTTGAGATATTGCAGCCGCTGCTGTGTCCAGGCCCAGGAGCCTTAGCACTGTGCTGTGATGTCACTCAATACCACTGACATCACTAGGTGTAAACAACATCTCTCCTTTGCTGTGTATGTGACTATGGAGCTGTTTGGTGATGTCGTCTATTACGGCCTTCATAGAAGCAACAGGAGATTGTTGCATCCATCTTGAACCCTCAGAACTACAGTGCTATGATGTCACTCACTTCCACAGGCCTTGCAGAGTGTAAACAACAACAACCCAGCTTTGTTGTGTATGTAACCATAGGGATTTGTGATGTCACCTAGAACCTTCACAGCAGCGACAGCTTTATGAGGAGCATCAGCACTGCTCTGCCTGAGCAGAACCATCACCGCCATAGGTTGTCAAATAACCCGGATTTAACCCACACAGGTAAGTCCAATGGGGTGCAGGCATGTCCTCTATGCTTACAGCTTCCCGTGGGTGTTGGTTTGATACCGTTTGGGGACAGCCAAGGAGGCATCTGCAGGCAACAAAGGTAGGTGTGTGCTTGTGTGTGTGTTTCCTATGCAGATCCTAAGTCCAGTGTCACATGCAAGTAGGAGGAGTAAGAAGGGTTCCTGGCAAATCCGGGTTATGGATTGCATTTAAAAAGGCCCCGTGGGAGTGCAATGGGCCCCTGTCTTGCTGCTTAGCAATAATGGTATGGGTTTAGGTTCTGCTGTGTGTACTGGTGGTTGACTGCCCCCCAGCCCAGAGTGTGCATGGAAAATTGTCTGGCAGCCTCCCTGACAGCAAGCAGTGATAGTGCCCATGAAGGGGACCTTGTTGGGCCCGCCCCTTTCACGGTTATCGCTTCTCGGCCTTTTGGCTAAGATCAAGTGTAGTATCTGTTCTTATCAGTTTAATATCTGATACGTCCCCTATCTGGGGACCATATATTAAATGGATTTTTGAGAACGGGGGCCGATTTCGAAGCTTGCTTCCGTCGCCCTATGCATTGACCCGATATGGCAGTATCTTCGGGTACAGTGCACCACCCCCTTACAGGGTTAAAAAGAAAGATTCCTACTTTCATTGCTACCTGCTTGCTGGCTAGCCAGCTAGCCAGCCCTGTGGGCCTTGCTGCTGCTGCTGCTTCTGCTGCTTCTGCTTCTGCTTGTGTCTGGCCCCTGTTGGAGCGTCCAGGCACAGGACTTCTGCTGCTGCTGACTAAATGGCCTCCTTAATTGGATCATTTGAGTAGCCAGCACACCTGTGCAGGTAGGGCATGACATGATAGGCAGCTGCCTTGATAGCGGGTGGGTGCTGAATGTTCCTAATTGACAAAATAAGATTAATGCTTATGAAGAAATATAAAATCTCATCCCTTCCCCAATATCGCGCCACACCCCTACCCCTTAATTCCCTGGTTGAACTTGATGGACATATGTCTTTTTTCGACCGTACTAACTATGTAACTATGTAACATAACATGGGGGGGGGGGGTCTCCTGGCTGTTCACACAGGTGTGTCATTGCTGTACATTGACCATGCATTGCTTCTGTGGTATTGCAAAGGCAAAGACAAATGCTTCCAGCCATCCATTGCACTAATGGATTGGTCATCAGCTGGCTGTCTATGTCCCGCATCAATATAGACCAAAGTACAGAGGGTTAGGCTATGCTATTGTGCACCTACCTGATGCATCAGAAGGTGCGAGGCCCTTGCTAAATTCTGTGCACAGACTTTGAGATCTATGCTTTAGACTGTATCTAAACCTGCTCCAACATGGACTGACATTCTGGCCTACTTTCAGCCGATGCGACTTGTCTGTCGCTGAACAGTCGCTTTTTATGTATTCAGCACCTATGTATAATGTTGTAAAAATGCTCTAGAAGCTAAAGTCGCAGAAATGTCACACATATTTGGCCTGCAACTTTCTGTGCGACAAATTCAGACAGGAAAAATCAGTATAAATCCTTAGAAAATTATCCCCCAGTGTCTCCATCTGCTGGCGGTATTGAATAAGCATTGCTGCACTGATGGGGTATGCATTAGACGAAAAAAAAGAAGAAAAAGAAGAATAATACGCCCAGAAAAGAGGCGAAAAGGAGAAAAACGTAAAAAAACGTGAAAAAAAAGTAAGAGGAAGAGAAGGGAAAAAAAGGTGGAAATGGGTTTAAAAGTGATTTCGGCGGAGAAATATATATATATATATATATATATATATATATATATATGCGCACACACACACATAGATATAAACGTATTCTCCGTTGAGATATTGCAGCCGCTGCTGTGTCCAGGCCCAGGAGCCTTAGCACTGTGCTGTGATGTCACTCAATACCACTGACATCACTAGGTGTAAACAACATCTCTCCTTTGCTGTGTATGTGACTATGGAGCTGTTTGGTGATGTCGTCTATTACGGCCTTCATAGAAGCAACAGGAGATTGTTGCATCCATCTTGAACCCTCAGAACTACAGTGCTATGATGTCACTCACTTCCACAGGCCTTGCAGAGTGTAAACAACAACAACCCAGCTTTGTTGTGTATGTAACCATAGGGATTTGTGATGTCACCTAGAACCTTCACAGCAGCGACAGCTTTATGAGGAGCATCAGCACTGCTCTGCCTGAGCAGAACCATCACCGCCATAGGTTGTCAAATAACCCGGATTTAACCCACACAGGTAAGTCCAATGGGGTGCAGGCATGTCCTCTATGCTTACAGCTTCCCGTGGGTGTTGGTTTGATACCGTTTGGGGACAGCCAAGGAGGCATCTGCAGGCAACAAAGGTAGGTGTGTGCTTGTGTGTGTGTTTCCTATGCAGATCCTAAGCCCAGTGTCACATGCAAGTAGGAGGAGTAAGAAGGGTTCCTGGCAAATCCGGGTTATGGATTGCATTTAAAAAGGCCCCGTGGGAGTGCAATGGGCCCCTGTCTTGCTGCTTAGCAATAATGGTATGGGTTTAGGTTCTGCTGTGTGTACTGGTGGTTGACTGCCCCCCAGCCCAGAGTGTGCATGGAAAATTGTCTGGCAGCCTCCCTGACAGCAAGCAGTGATAGTGCCCATGAAGGGGACCTTGTTGGGCCCGCCCCTTTCACGGTTATCGCTTCTCGGCCTTTTGGCTAAGATCAAGTGTAGTATCTGTTCTTATCAGTTTAATATCTGATACGTCCCCTATCTGGGGACCATATATTAAATGGATTTTTGAGAACGGGGGCCGATTTCGAAGCTTGCTTCCGTCGCCCTATGCATTGACCCGATATGGCAGTATCTTCGGGTACAGTGCACCACCCCCTTACAGGGTTAAAAAGAAAGATTCCTACTTTCATTGCTACCTGCTTGCTGGCTAGCCAGCTAGCCAGCCCTGTGGGCCTTGCTGCTGCTGCAGCCAAAAAACAAAAGGTGGTGCTGCTGCTGCTTCTGCTGCTTCTGCTTCTGCTTGTGTCTGGCCCCTGTTGGAGCGTCCAGGCACAGGACTTCTGCTGCTGCTGACTAAATGGCCTCCTTAATTGGATCATTTGAGTAGCCAGCACACCTGTGCAGGTAGGGCATGACATAATAGGCAGCTGCCTTGATAGCGGGTGGGTGCTGAATGTTCCTAATTGACAAAATAAGATTAATGCTTATGAAGAAATATAAAATCTCATCCCTTCCCCAATATCGCGCCACACCCCTACCCCTTAATTCCCTGGTTGAACTTGATGGACATATGTCTTTTTTCGACCGTACTAACTATGTAACTATGTAACATAACATGGGGGGGGGGGTCTCCTGGCTGTTCACACAGGTGTGTCATTGCTGTACATTGACCATGCATTGCTTCTGTGGTATTGCAAAGGCAAAGACAAATGCTTCCAGCCATCCATTGCACTAATGGATTGGTCATCAGCTGGCTGTCTATGTCCCGCATCAATATAGACCAAAGTACAGAGGGTTAGGCTATGCTATTGTGCACCTACCTGATGCATCAGAAGGTGCGAGGCCCTTGCTAAATTCTGTGCACAGACTTTGAGATCTATGCTTTAGACTGTATCTAAACCTGCTCCAACATGGACTGACATTCTGGCCTACTTTCAGCCGATGCGACTTGTCTGTCGCTGAACAGTCGCTTTTTATGTATTCAGCACCTATGTATAATGTTGTAAAAATGCTCTAGAAGCTAAAGTCGCAGAAATGTCACACATATTTGGCCTGCAACTTTCTGTGCGACAAATTCAGACAGGAAAAATCAGTATAAATCCTTAGAAAATTATCCCCCAGTGTCTCCATCTGCTGGCGGTATTGAATAAGCATTGCTGCACTGATGGGGTATGCATTAGACGAAAAAAAAGAAGAAAAAGAAGAATAATACGCCCAGAAAAGAGGCGAAAAGGAGAAAAACGTAAAAAAACGTGAAAAAAAAAGTAAGAGGAAGAGAAGGGAAAAAAAGGTGGAAATGGGTTTAAAAGTGATTTCGGCGGAGAAATATATATATATATATATATATATATATATATATATATATATATATATATATATATATGCGCACACACACACATAGATATAAACGTATTCTCCGTTGAGATATTGCAGCCGCTGCTGTGTCCAGGCCCAGGAGCCTTAGCACTGTGCTGTGATGTCACTCAATACCACTGACATCACTAGGTGTAAACAACATCTCTCCTTTGCTGTGTATGTGACTATGGAGCTGTTTGGTGATGTCGTCTATTACGGCCTTCATAGAAGCAACAGGAGATTGTTGCATCCATCTTGAACCCTCAGAACTACAGTGCTATGATGTCACTCACTTCCACAGGCCTTGCAGAGTGTAAACAACAACAACCCAGCTTTGTTGTGTATGTAACCATAGGGATTTGTGATGTCACCTAGAACCTTCACAGCAGCGACAGCTTTATGAGGAGCATCAGCACTGCTCTGCCTGAGCAGAACCATCACCGCCATAGGTTGTCAAATAACCCGGATTTAACCCACACAGGTAAGTCCAATGGGGTGCAGGCATGTCCTCTATGCTTACAGCTTCCCGTGGGTGTTGGTTTGATACCGTTTGGGGACAGCCAAGGAGGCATCTGCAGGCAACAAAGGTAGGTGTGTGCTTGTGTGTGTGTTTCCTATGCAGATCCTAAGCCCAGTGTCACATGCAAGTAGGAGGAGTAAGAAGGGTTCCTGGCAAATCCGGGTTATGGATTGCATTTAAAAAGGCCCCGTGGGAGTGCAATGGGCCCCTGTCTTGCTGCTTAGCAATAATGGTATGGGTTTAGGTTCTGCTGTGTGTACTGGTGGTTGACTGCCCCCCAGCCCAGAGTGTGCATGGAAAATTGTCTGGCAGCCTCCCTGACAGCAAGCAGTGATAGTGCCCATGAAGGGGACCTTGTTGGGCCCGCCCCTTTCACGGTTATCGCTTCTCGGCCTTTTGGCTAAGATCAAGTGTAGTATCTGTTCTTATCAGTTTAATATCTGATACGTCCCCTATCTGGGGACCATATATTAAATGGATTTTTGAGAACGGGGGCCGATTTCGAAGCTTGCTTCCGTCGCCCTATGCATTGACCCGATATGGCAGTATCTTCGGGTACAGTGCACCACCCCCTTACAGGGTTAAAAAGAAAGATTCCTACTTTCATTGCTACCTGCTTGCTGGCTAGCCAGCTAGCCAGCCCTGTGGGCCTTGCTGCTGCTGCAGCCAAAAAACAAAAGGTGGTGCTGCTGCTGCTTCTGCTGCTTCTGCTGCTTCTGCTTCTGCTTGTGTCTGGCCCCTGTTGGAGCGTCCAGGCACAGGACTTCTGCTGCTGCTGACTAAATGGCCTCCTTAATTGGATCATTTGAGTAGCCAGCACACCTGTGCAGGTAGGGCATGACATGATAGGCAGCTGCCTTGATAGCGGGTGGGTGCTGAATGTTCCTAATTGACAAAATAAGATTAATGCTTATGAAGAAATATAAAATCTCATCCCTTCCCCAATATCGCGCCACACCCCTACCCCTTAATTCCCTGGTTGAACTTGATGGACATATGTCTTTTTTCGACCGTACTAACTATGTAACTATGTAACATAACATGGGGGGGGGGGGTCTCCTGGCTGTTCACACAGGTGTGTCATTGCTGTACATTGACCATGCATTGCTTCTGTGGTATTGCAAAGGCAAAGACAAATGCTTCCAGCCATCCATTGCACTAATGGATTGGTCATCAGCTGGCTGTCTATGTCCCGCATCAATATAGACCAAAGTACAGAGGGTTAGGCTATGCTATTGTGCACCTACCTGATGCATCAGAAGGTGCGAGGCCCTTGCTAAATTCTGTGCACAGACTTTGAGATCTATGCTTTAGACTGTATCTAAACCTGCTCCAACATGGACTGACATTCTGGCCTACTTTCAGCCGATGCGACTTGTCTGTCGCTGAACAGTCGCTTTTTATGTATTCAGCACCTATGTATAATGTTGTAAAAATGCTCTAGAAGCTAAAGTCGCAGAAATGTCACACATATTTGGCCTGCAACTTTCTGTGCGACAAATTCAGACAGGAAAAATCAGTATAAATCCTTAGAAAATTATCCCCCAGTGTCTCCATCTGCTGGCGGTATTGAATAAGCATTGCTGCACTGATGGGGTATGCATTAGACGAAAAAAAAGAAGAAAAAGAAGAATAATACGCCCAGAAAAGAGGCGAAAAGGAGAAAAACGTAAAAAAACGTGAAAAAAAAGTAAGAGGAAGAGAAGGGAAAAAAAGGTGGAAATGGGTTTAAAAGTGATTTCGGCGGAGAAATATATATATATATATATATATATATATATATATATATATATATATATATATGCGCACACACACACATAGATATAAACGTATTCTCCGTTGAGATATTGCAGCCGCTGCTGTGTCCAGGCCCAGGAGCCTTAGCACTGTGCTGTGATGTCACTCAATACCACTGACATCACTAGGTGTAAACAACATCTCTCCTTTGCTGTGTATGTGACTATGGAGCTGTTTGGTGATGTCGTCTATTACGGCCTTCATAGAAGCAACAGGAGATTGTTGCATCCATCTTGAACCCTCAGAACTACAGTGCTATGATGTCACTCACTTCCACAGGCCTTGCAGAGTGTAAACAACAACAACCCAGCTTTGTTGTGTATGTAACCATAGGGATTTGTGATGTCACCTAGAACCTTCACAGCAGCGACAGCTTTATGAGGAGCATCAGCACTGCTCTGCCTGAGCAGAACCATCACCGCCATAGGTTGTCAAATAACCCGGATTTAACCCACACAGGTAAGTCCAATGGGGTGCAGGCATGTCCTCTATGCTTACAGCTTCCCGTGGGTGTTGGTTTGATACCGTTTGGGGACAGCCAAGGAGGCATCTGCAGGCAACAAAGGTAGGTGTGTGCTTGTGTGTGTGTTTCCTATGCAGATCCTAAGCCCAGTGTCACATGCAAGTAGGAGGAGTAAGAAGGGTTCCTGGCAAATCCGGGTTATGGATTGCATTTAAAAAGGCCCCGTGGGAGTGCAATGGGCCCCTGTCTTGCTGCTTAGCAATAATGGTATGGGTTTAGGTTCTGCTGTGTGTACTGGTGGTTGACTGCCCCCCAGCCCAGAGTGTGCATGGAAAATTGTCTGGCAGCCTCCCTGACAGCAAGCAGTGATAGTGCCCATGAAGGGGACCTTGTTGGGCCCGCCCCTTTCACGGTTATCGCTTCTCGGCCTTTTGGCTAAGATCAAGTGTAGTATCTGTTCTTATCAGTTTAATATCTGATACGTCCCCTATCTGGGGACCATATATTAAATGGATTTTTGAGAACGGGGGCCGATTTCGAAGCTTGCTTCCGTCGCCCTATGCATTGACCCGATATGGCAGTATCTTCGGGTACAGTGCACCACCCCCTTACAGGGTTAAAAAGAAAGATTCCTACTTTCATTGCTACCTGCTTGCTGGCTAGCCAGCTAGCCAGCCCTGTGGGCCTTGCTGCTGCTGCAGCCAAAAAACAAAAGGTGGTGCTGCTGCTGCTTCTGCTGCTTCTGCTTCTGCTTGTGTCTGGCCCCTGTTGGAGCGTCCAGGCACAGGACTTCTGCTGCTGCTGACTAAATGGCCTCCTTAATTGGATCATTTGAGTAGCCAGCACACCTGTGCAGGTAGGGCATGACATGATAGGCAGCTGCCTTGATAGCGGGTGGGTGCTGAATGTTCCTAATTGACAAAATAAGATTAATGCTTATGAAGAAATATAAAATCTCATCCCTTCCCCAATATCGCGCCACACCCCTACCCCTTAATTCCCTGGTTGAACTTGATGGACATATGTCTTTTTTCGACCGTACTAACTATGTAACTATGTAACATAACATGGGGGGGGGGGTCTCCTGGCTGTTCACACAGGTGTGTCATTGCTGTACATTGACCATGCATTGCTTCTGTGGTATTGCAAAGGCAAAGACAAATGCTTCCAGCCATCCATTGCACTAATGGATTGGTCATCAGCTGGCTGTCTATGTCCCGCATCAATATAGACCAAAGTACAGAGGGTTAGGCTATGCTATTGTGCACCTACCTGATGCATCAGAAGGTGCGAGGCCCTTGCTAAATTCTGTGCACAGACTTTGAGATCTATGCTTTAGACTGTATCTAAACATACTCCAACATGGACTGACATTCTGGCCTACTTTCAGCCGATGCGACTTGTCTGTCGCTGAACAGTCGCTTTTTATGTATTCAGCACCTATGTATAATGTTGTAAAAATGCTCTAGAAGCTAAAGTCGCAGAAATGTCACACATATTTGGCCTGCAACTTTCTGTGCGACAAATTCAGACAGGAAAAATCAGTATAAATCCTTAGAAAATTATCCCCCAGTGTCTCCATCTGCTGGCGGTATTGAATAAGCATTGCTGCACTGATGGGGTATGCATTAGACGAAAAAAAAGAAGAAAAAGAAGAATAATACGCCCAGAAAAGAGGCGAAAAGGAGAAAAACGTAAAAAAACGTGAAAAAAAAGTAAGAGGAAGAGAAGGGAAAAAAAGGTGGAAATGGGTTTAAAAGTGATTTCGGCGGAGAAATATATATATATATATATATATATATATATATATATATATATATATATATATGCGCACACACACACATAGATATAAACGTATTCTCCGTTGAGATATTGCAGCCGCTGCTGTGTCCAGGCCCAGGAGCCTTAGCACTGTGCTGTGATGTCACTCAATACCACTGACATCACTAGGTGTAAACAACATCTCTCCTTTGCTGTGTATGTGACTATGGAGCTGTTTGGTGATGTCGTCTATTACGGCCTTCATAGAAGCAACAGGAGATTGTTGCATCCATCTTGAACCCTCAGAACTACAGTGCTATGATGTCACTCACTTCCACAGGCCTTGCAGAGTGTAAACAACAACAACCCAGCTTTGTTGTGTATGTAACCATAGGGATTTGTGATGTCACCTAGAACCTTCACAGCAGCGACAGCTTTATGAGGAGCATCAGCACTGCTCTGCCTGAGCAGAACCATCACCGCCATAGGTTGTCAAATAACCCGGATTTAACCCACACAGGTAAGTCCAATGGGGTGCAGGCATGTCCTCTATGCTTACAGCTTCCCGTGGGTGTTGGTTTGATACCGTTTGGGGACAGCCAAGGAGGCATCTGCAGGCAACAAAGGTAGGTGTGTGCTTGTGTGTGTGTTTCCTATGCAGATCCTAAGCCCAGTGTCACATGCAAGTAGGAGGAGTAAGAAGGGTTCCTGGCAAATCCGGGTTATGGATTGCATTTAAAAAGGCCCCGTGGGAGTGCAATGGGCCCCTGTCTTGCTGCTTAGCAATAATGGTATGGGTTTAGGTTCTGCTGTGTGTACTGGTGGTTGACTGCCCCCCAGCCCAGAGTGTGCATGGAAAATTGTCTGGCAGCCTCCCTGACAGCAAGCAGTGATAGTGCCCATGAAGGGGACCTTGTTGGGCCCGCCCCTTTCACGGTTATCGCTTCTCGGCCTTTTGGCTAAGATCAAGTGTAGTATCTGTTCTTATCAGTTTAATATCTGATACGTCCCCTATCTGGGGACCATATATTAAATGGATTTTTGAGAACGGGGGCCGATTTCGAAGCTTGCTTCCGTCGCCCTATGCATTGACCCGATATGGCAGTATCTTCGGGTACAGTGCACCACCCCCTTACAGGGTTAAAAAGAAAGATTCCTACTTTCATTGCTACCTGCTTGCTGGCTAGCCAGCTAGCCAGCCCTGTGGGCCTTGCTGCTGCTGCAGCCAAAAAACAAAAGGTGGTGCTGCTGCTGCTTCTGCTGCTTCTGCTTCTGCTTGTGTCTGGCCCCTGTTGGAGCGTCCAGGCACAGGACTTCTGCTGCTGCTGACTAAATGGCCTCCTTAATTGGATCATTTGAGTAGCCAGCACACCTGTGCAGGTAGGGCATGACATGATAGGCAGCTGCCTTGATAGCGGGTGGGTGCTGAATGTTCCTAATTGACAAAATAAGATTAATGCTTATGAAGAAATATAAAATCTCATCCCTTCCCCAATATCGCGCCACACCCCTACCCCTTAATTCCCTGGTTGAACTTGATGGACATATGTCTTTTTTCGACCGTACTAACTATGTAACTATGTAACATAACATGGGGGGGGGGGTCTCCTGGCTGTTCACACAGGTGTGTCATTGCTGTACATTGACCATGCATTGCTTCTGTGGTATTGCAAAGGCAAAGACAAATGCTTCCAGCCATCCATTGCACTAATGGATTGGTCATCAGCTGGCTGTCTATGTCCCGCATCAATATAGACCAAAGTACAGAGGGTTAGGCTATGCTATTGTGCACCTACCTGATGCATCAGAAGGTGCGAGGCCCTTGCTAAATTCTGTGCACAGACTTTGAGATCTATGCTTTAGACTGTATCTAAACCTGCTCCAACATGGACTGACATTCTGGCCTACTTTCAGCCGATGCGACTTGTCTGTCGCTGAACAGTCGCTTTTTATGTATTCAGCACCTATGTATAATGTTGTAAAAATGCTCTAGAAGCTAAAGTCGCAGAAATGTCACACATATTTGGCCTGCAACTTTCTGTGCGACAAATTCAGACAGGAAAAATCAGTATAAATCCTTAGAAAATTATCCCTCAGTGTCTCCATCTGCTGGCGGTATTGAATAAGCATTGCTGCACTGATGGGGTATGCATTAGACGAAAAAAAAGAAGAAAAAGAAGAATAATACGCCCAGAAAAGAGGCGAAAAGGAGAAAAACGTAAAAAAACGTGAAAAAAAAGTAAGAGGAAGAGAAGGGAAAAAAAGGTGGAAATGGGTTTAAAAGTGATTTCGGCGGAGAAATATATATATATATATATATATATATATATATATATATATATATATGCGCACACACACACATAGATATAAACGTATTCTCCGTTGAGATATTGCAGCCGCTGCTGTGTCCAGGCCCAGGAGCCTTAGCACTGTGCTGTGATGTCACTCAATACCACTGACATCACTAGGTGTAAACAACATCTCTCCTTTGCTGTGTATGTGACTATGGAGCTGTTTGGTGATGTCGTCTATTACGGCCTTCATAGAAGCAACAGGAGATTGTTGCATCCATCTTGAACCCTCAGAACTACAGTGCTATGATGTCACTCACTTCCACAGGCCTTGCAGAGTGTAAACAACAACAACCCAGCTTTGTTGTGTATGTAACCATAGGGATTTGTGATGTCACCTAGAACCTTCACAGCAGCGACAGCTTTATGAGGAGCATCAGCACTGCTCTGCCTGAGCAGAACCATCACCGCCATAGGTTGTCAAATAACCCGGATTTAACCCACACAGGTAAGTCCAATGGGGTGCAGGCATGTCCTCTATGCTTACAGCTTCCCGTGGGTGTTGGTTTGATACCGTTTGGGGACAGCCAAGGAGGCATCTGCAGGCAACAAAGGTAGGTGTGTGCTTGTGTGTGTGTTTCCTATGCAGATCCTAAGCCCAGTGTCACATGCAAGTAGGAGGAGTAAGAAGGGTTCCTGGCAAATCCGGGTTATGGATTGCATTTAAAAAGGCCCCGTGGGAGTGCAATGGGCCCCTGTCTTGCTGCTTAGCAATAATGGTATGGGTTTAGGTTCTGCTGTGTGTACTGGTGGTTGACTGCCCCCCAGCCCAGAGTGTGCATGGAAAATTGTCTGGCAGCCTCCCTGACAGCAAGCAGTGATAGTGCCCATGAAGGGGACCTTGTTGGGCCCGCCCCTTTCACGGTTATCGCTTCTCGGCCTTTTGGCTAAGATTAAGTGTAGTATCTGTTCTTATCAGTTTAATATCTGATACGTCCCCTATCTGGGGACCATATATTAAATGGATTTTTGAGAACGGGGGCCGATTTCGAAGCTTGCTTCCGTCGCCCTATGCATTGACCCGATATGGCAGTATCTTCGGGTACAGTGCACCACCCCCTTACAGGGTTAAAAAGAAAGATTCCTACTTTCATTGCTACCTGCTTGCTGGCTAGCCAGCTAGCCAGCCCTGTGGGCCTTGCTGCTGCTGCAGCCAAAAAACAAAAGGTGGTGCTGCTGCTGCTTCTGCTGCTTCTGCTTCTGCTTGTGTCTGGCCCCTGTTGGAGAGGCACAGGACTTCTGCTGCTGCTGACTAAATGGCCTCCTTAATTGGATCATTTGAGTAGCCAGCACACCTGTGCAGGTAGGGCATGACATGATAGGCAGCTGCCTTGATAGCGGGTGGGTGCTGAATGTTCCTAATTGACAAAATAAGATTAATGCTTATGAAGAAATATAAAATCTCATCCCTTCCCCAATATCGCGCCACACCCCTACCCCTTAATTCCCTGGTTGAACTTGATGGACATATGTCTTTTTTCGACCGTACTAACTATGTAACTATGTAACATAACATGGGGGGGGGGGGGGGGTCTCCTGGCTGTTCACACAGGTGTGTCATTGCTGTACATTGACCATGCATTGCTTCTGTGGTATTGCAAAGGCAAAGACAAATGCTTCCAGCCATCCATTGCACTAATGGATTGGTCATCAGCTGGCTGTCTATGTCCCGCATCAATATAGACCAAAGTACAGAGGGTTAGGCTATGCTATTGTGCACCTACCTGATGCATCAGAAGGTGCGAGGCCCTTGCTAAATTCTGTGCACAGACTTTGAGATCTATGCTTTAGACTGTATCTAAACCTGCTCCAACATGGACTGACATTCTGGCCTACTTTCAGCCGATGCGACTTGTCTGTCGCTGAACAGTCGCTTTTTATGTATTCAGCACCTATGTATAATGTTGTAAAAATGCTCTAGAAGCTAAAGTCGCAGAAATGTCACACATATTTGGCCTGCAACTTTCTGTGCGACAAATTCAGACAGGAAAAATCAGTATAAATCCTTAGAAAATTATCCCCCAGTGTCTCCATCTGCTGGCGGTATTGAATAAGCATTGCTGCACTGATGGGGTATGCATTAGACGAAAAAAAAGAAGAAAAAGAAGAATAATACGCCCAGAAAAGAGGCGAAAAGGAGAAAAACGTAAAAAAACGTGAAAAAAAAGTAAGAGGAAGAGAAGGGAAAAAAAGGTGGAAATGGGTTTAAAAGTGATTTCGGCGGAGAAATATATATATATATATATATATATATATATATATATATATATATATATGCGCACACACACACATAGATATAAACGTATTCTCCGTTGAGATATTGCAGCCGCTGCTGTGTCCAGGCCCAGGAGCCTTAGCACTGTGCTGTGATGTCACTCAATACCACTGACATCACTAGGTGTAAACAACATCTCTCCTTTGCTGTGTATGTGACTATGGAGCTGTTTGGTGATGTCGTCTATTACGGCCTTCATAGAAGCAACAGGAGATTGTTGCATCCATCTTGAACCCTCAGAACTACAGTGCTATGATGTCACTCACTTCCACAGGCCTTGCAGAGTGTAAACAACAACAACCCAGCTTTGTTGTGTATGTAACCATAGGGATTTGTGATGTCACCTAGAACCTTCACAGCAGCGACAGCTTTATGAGGAGCATCAGCACTGCTCTGCCTGAGCAGAACCATCACCGCCATAGGTTGTCAAATAACCCGGATTTAACCCACACAGGTAAGTCCAATGGGGTGCAGGCATGTCCTCTATGCTTACAGCTTCCCGTGGGTGTTGGTTTGATACCGTTTGGGGACAGCCAAGGAGGCATCTGCAGGCAACAAAGGTAGGTGTGTGCTTGTGTGTGTGTTTCCTATGCAGATCCTAAGCCCAGTGTCACATGCAAGTAGGAGGAGTAAGAAGGGTTCCTGGCAAATCCGGGTTATGGATTGCATTTAAAAAGGCCCCGTGGGAGTGCAATGGGCCCCTGTCTTGCTGCTTAGCAATAATGGTATGGGTTTAGGTTCTGCTGTGTGTACTGGTGGTTGACTGCCCCCCAGCCCAGAGTGTGCATGGAAAATTGTCTGGCAGCCTCCCTGACAGCAAGCAGTGATAGTGCCCATGAAGGGGACCTTGTTGGGCCCGCCCCTTTCACGGTTATCGCTTCTCGGCCTTTTGGCTAAGATCAAGTGTAGTATCTGTTCTTATCAGTTTAATATCTGATACGTCCCCTATCTGGGGACCATATATTAAATGGATTTTTGAGAACGGGGGCCGATTTCGAAGCTTGCTTCCGTCGCCCTATGCATTGACCCGATATGGCAGTATCTTCGGGTACAGTGCACCACCCCCTTACAGGGTTAAAAAGAAAGATTCCTACTTTCATTGCTACCTGCTTGCTGGCTAGCCAGCTAGCCAGCCCTGTGGGCCTTGCTGCTGCTGCAGCCAAAAAACAAAAGGTGGTGCTGCTGCTGCTTCTGCTGCTTCTGCTTCTGCTTGTGTCTGGCCCCTGTTGGAGCGTCCAGGCACAGGACTTCTGCTGCTGCTGACTAAATGGCCTCCTTAATTGGATCATTTGAGTAGCCAGCACACCTGTGCAGGTAGGGCATGACATGATAGGCAGCTGCCTTGATAGCGGGTGGGTGCTGAATGTTCCTAATTGACAAAATAAGATTAATGCTTATGAAGAAATATAAAATCTCATCCCTTCCCCAATATCGCGCCACACCCCTACCCCTTAATTCCCTGGTTGAACTTGATGGACATATGTCTTTTTTCGACCGTACTAACTATGTAACTATGTAACATAACATGGGGGGGGGGGGTCTCCTGGCTGTTCACACAGGTGTGTCATTGCTGTACATTGACCATGCATTGCTTCTGTGGTATTGCAAAGGCAAAGACAAATGCTTCCAGCCATCCATTGCACTAATGGATTGGTCATCAGCTGGCTGTCTATGTCCCGCATCAATATAGACCAAAGTACAGAGGGTTAGGCTATGCTATTGTGCACCTACCTGATGCATCAGAAGGTGCGAGGCCCTTGCTAAATTCTGTGCACAGACTTTGAGATCTATGCTTTAGACTGTATCTAAACCTGCTCCAACATGGACTGACATTCTGGCCTACTTTCAGCCGATGCGACTTGTCTGTCGCTGAACAGTCGCTTTTTATGTATTCAGCACCTATGTATAATGTTGTAAAAATGCTCTAGAAGCTAAAGTCGCAGAAATGTCACACATATTTGGCCTGCAACTTTCTGTGCGACAAATTCAGACAGGAAAAATCAGTATAAATCCTTAGAAAATTATCCCCCAGTGTCTCCATCTGCTGGCGGTATTGAATAAGCATTGCTGCACTGATGGGGTATGCATTAGACGGAAAAAAAGAAGAAAAAGAAGAATAATACGCCCAGAAAAGAGGCGAAAAGGAGAAAAACGTAAAAAAACGTGAAAAAAAAGTAAGAGGAAGAGAAGGGAAAAAAAGGTGGAAATGGGTTTAAAAGTGATTTCGGCGGAGAAATATATATATATATATATATATATATATATATATATATATATATATATGCGCACACACACACATAGATATAAACGTATTCTCCGTTGAGATATTGCAGCCGCTGCTGTGTCCAGGCCCAGGAGCCTTAGCACTGTGCTGTGATGTCACTCAATACCACTGACATCACTAGGTGTAAACAACATCTCTCCTTTGCTGTGTATGTGACTATGGAGCTGTTTGGTGATGTCGTCTATTACGGCCTTCATAGAAGCAACAGGAGATTGTTGCATCCATCTTGAACCCTCAGAACTACAGTGCTATGATGTCACTCATTTCCACAGGCCTTGCAGAGTGTAAACAACAACAACCCAGCTTTGTTGTGTATGTAACCATAGGGATTTGTGATGTCACCTAGAACCTTCACAGCAGCGACAGCTTTATGAGGAGCATCAGCACTGCTCTGCCTGAGCAGAACCATCACCGCCATAGGTTGTCAAATAACCCGGATTTAACCCACACAGGTAAGTCCAATGGGGTGCAGGCATGTCCTCTATGCTTACAGCTTCCCGTGGGTGTTGGTTTGATACCGTTTGGGGACAGCCAAGGAGGCATCTGCAGGCAACAAAGGTAGGTGTGTGCTTGTGTGTGTGTTTCCTATGCAGATCCTAAGCCCAGTGTCACATGCAAGTAGGAGGAGTAAGAAGGGTTCCTGGCAAATCCGGGTTATGGATTGCATTTAAAAAGGCCCCGTGGGAGTGCAATGGGCCCCTGTCTTGCTGCTTAGCAATAATGGTATGGGTTTAGGTTCTGCTGTGTGTACTGGTGGTTGACTGCCCCCCAGCCCAGAGTGTGCATGGAAAATTGTCTGGCAGCCTCCCTGACAGCAAGCAGTGATAGTGCCCATGAAGGGGACCTTGTTGGGCCCGCCCCTTTCACGGTTATCGCTTCTCGGCCTTTTGGCTAAGATCAAGTGTAGTATCTGTTCTTATCAGTTTAATATCTGATACGTCCCCTATCTGGGGACCATATATTAAATGGATTTTTGAGAACGGGGGCCGATTTCGAAGCTTGCTTCCGTCGCCCTATGCATTGACCCGATATGGCAGTATCTTCGGGTACAGTGCACCACCCCCTTACAGGGTTAAAAAGAAAGATTCCTACTTTCATTGCTACCTGCTTGCTGGCTAGCCAGCTAGCCAGCCCTGTGGGCCTTGCTGCTGCTGCAGCCAAAAAACAAAAGGTGGTGCTGCTTCTGCTGCTTCTGCTGCTTCTGCTTCTGCTTGTGTCTGGCCCCTGTTGGAGCGTCCAGGCACAGGACTTCTGCTGCTGCTGACTAAATGGCCTCCTTAATTGGATCATTTGAGTAGCCAGCACACCTGTGCAGGTAGGGCATGACATGATAGGCAGCTGCCTTGATAGCGGGTGGGTGCTGAATGTTCCTAATTGACAAAATAAGATTAATGCTTATGAAGAAATATAAAATCTCATCCCTTCCCCAATATCGCGCCACACCCCTACCCCTTAATTCCCTGGTTGAACTTGATGGACATATGTCTTTTTTCGACCGTACTAACTATGTAACTATGTAACATAACATGGGGGGGGGTCTCCTGGCTGTTCACACAGGTGTGTCATTGCTGTACATTGACCATGCATTGCTTCTGTGGTATTGCAAAGGCAAAGACAAATGCTTCCAGCCATCCATTGCACTAATGGATTGGTCATCAGCTGGCTGTCTATGTCCCGCATCAATATAGACCAAAGTACAGAGGGTTAGGCTATGCTATTGTGCACCTACCTGATGCATCAGAAGGTGCGAGGCCCTTGCTAAATTCTGTGCACAGACTTTGAGATCTATGCTTTAGACTGTATCTAAACCTGCTCCAACATGGACTGACATTCTGGCCTACTTTCAGCCGATGCGACTTGTCTGTCGCTGAACAGTCGCTTTTTATGTATTCAGCACCTATGTATAATGTTGTAAAAATGCTCTAGAAGCTAAAGTCGCAGAAATGTCACACATATTTGGCCTGCAACTTTCTGTGCGACAAATTCAGACAGGAAAAATCAGTATAAATCCTTAGAAAATTATCCCCCAGTGTCTCCATCTGCTGGCGGTATTGAATAAGCATTGCTGCACTGATGGGGTATGCATTAGACGAAAAAAAAGAAGAAAAAGAAGAATAATACGCCCAGAAAAGAGGCGAAAAGGAGAAAAACGTAAAAAAACGTGAAAAAAAAGTAAGAGGAAGAGAAGGGAAAAAAAGGTGGAAATGGGTTTAAAAGTGATTTCGGCGGAGAATATATATATATATATATATATATATATATATATATATATATATATATGCGCACACACACACATAGATATAAACGTATTCTCCGTTGAGATATTGCAGCCGCTGCTGTGTCCAGGCCCAGGAGCCTTAGCACTGTGCTGTGATGTCACTCAATACCACTGACATCACTAGGTGTAAACAACATCTCTCCTTTGCTGTGTATGTGACTATGGAGCTGTTTGGTGATGTCGTCTATTACGGCCTTCATAGAAGCAACAGGAGATTGTTGCATCCATCTTGAACCCTCAGAACTACAGTGCTATGATGTCACTCACTTCCACAGGCCTTGCAGAGTGTAAACAACAACAACCCAGCTTTGTTGTGTATGTAACCATAGGGATTTGTGATGTCACCTAGAACCTTCACAGCAGCGACAGCTTTATGAGGAGCATCAGCACTGCTCTGCCTGAGCAGAACCATCACCGCCATAGGTTGTCAAATAACCCGGATTTAACCCACACAGGTAAGTCCAATGGGGTGCAGGCATGTCCTCTATGCTTACAGCTTCCCGTGGGTGTTGGTTTGATACCGTTTGGGGACAGCCAAGGAGGCATCTGCAGGCAACAAAGGTAGGTGTGTGCTTGTGTGTGTGTTTCCTATGCAGATCCTAAGCCCAGTGTCACATGCAAGTAGGAGGAGTAAGAAGGGTTCCTGGCAAATCCGGGTTATGGATTGCATTTAAAAAGGCCCCGTGGGAGTGCAATGGGCCCCTGTCTTGCTGCTTAGCAATAATGGTATGGGTTTAGGTTCTGCTGTGTGTACTGGTGGTTGACTGCCCCCCAGCCCAGAGTGTGCATGGAAAATTGTCTGGCAGCCTCCCTGACAGCAAGCAGTGATAGTGCCCATGAAGGGGACCTTGTTGGGCCCGCCCCTTTCACGGTTATCGCTTCTCGGCCTTTTGGCTAAGATCAAGTGTAGTATCTGTTCTTATCAGTTTAATATCTGATACGTCCCCTATCTGGGGACCATATATTAAATGGATTTTTGAGAACGGGGGCCGATTTCGAAGCTTGCTTCCGTCGCCCTATGCATTGACCCGATATGGCAGTATCTTCGGGTACAGTGCACCACCCCCTTACAGGGTTAAAAAGAAAGATTCCTACTTTCATTGCTACCTGCTTGCTGGCTAGCCAGCTAGCCAGCCCTGTGGGCCTTGCTGCTGCTGCAGCCAAAAAACAAAAGGTGGTGCTGCTGCTGCTTCTGCTGCTTCTGCTTCTGCTTGTGTCTGGCCCCTGTTGGAGCGTCCAGGCACAGGACTTCTGCTGCTGCTGACTAAATGGCCTCCTTAATTGGATCATTTGAGTAGCCAGCACACCTGTGCAGGTAGGGCATGACATGATAGGCAGCTGCCTTGATAGCGGGTGGGTGCTGAATGTTCCTAATTGACAAAATAAGATTAATGCTTATGAAGAAATATAAAATCTCATCCCTTCCCCAATATCGCGCCACACCCCTACCCCTTAATTCCCTGGTTGAACTTGATGGACATATGTCTTTTTTCGACCGTACTAACTATGTAACTATGTAACATAACATGGGGGGGGGGGGGGGGTCTCCTGGCTGTTCACACAGGTGTGTCATTGCTGTACATTGACCATGCATTGCTTCTGTGGTATTGCAAAGGCAAAGACAAATGCTTCCAGCCATCCATTGCACTAATGGATTGGTCATCAGCTGGCTGTCTATGTCCCGCATCAATATAGACCAAAGTACAGAGGGTTAGGCTATGCTATTGTGCACCTACCTGATGCATCAGAAGGTGCGAGGCCCTTGCTAAATTCTGTGCACAGACTTTGAGATCTATGCTTTAGACTGTATCTAAACCTGCTCCAACATGGACTGACATTCTGGCCTACTTTCAGCCGATGCGACTTGTCTGTCGCTGAACAGTCGCTTTTTATGTATTCAGCACCTATGTATAATGTTGTAAAAATGCTCTAGAAGCTAAAGTCGCAGAAATGTCACACATATTTGGCCTGCAACTTTCTGTGCGACAAATTCAGACAGGAAAAATCAGTATAAATCCTTAGAAAATTATCCCCCAGTGTCTCCATCTGCTGGCGGTATTGAATAAGCATTGCTGCACTGATGGGGTATGCATTAGACGAAAAAAAAGAAGAAAAAGAAGAATAATACGCCCAGAAAAGAGGCGAAAAGGAGAAAAACGTAAAAAAACGTGAAAAAAAAGTAAGAGGAAGAGAAGGGAAAAAAAGGTGGAAATGGGTTTAAAAGTGATTTCGGCGGAGTATATATATATATATATATATATATATATATATATATATATATATATATGCGCACACACACACATAGATATAAACGTATTCTCCGTTGAGATATTGCAGCCGCTGCTGTGTCCAGGCCCAGGAGCCTTAGCACTGTGCTGTGATGTCACTCAATACCACTGACATCACTAGGTGTAAACAACATCTCTCCTTTGCTGTGTATGTGACTATGGAGCTGTTTGGTGATGTCGTCTATTACGGCCTTCATAGAAGCAACAGGAGATTGTTGCATCCATCTTGAACCCTCAGAACTACAGTGCTATGATGTCACTCACTTCCACAGGCCTTGCAGAGTGTAAACAACAACAACCCAGCTTTGTTGTGTATGTAACCATAGGGATTTGTGATGTCACCTAGAACCTTCACAGCAGCGACAGCTTTATGAGGAGCATCAGCACTGCTCTGCCTGAGCAGAACCATCACCGCCATAGGTTGTCAAATAACCCGGATTTAACCCACACAGGTAAGTCCAATGGGGTGCAGGCATGTCCTCTATGCTTACAGCTTCCCGTGGGTGTTGGTTTGATACCGTTTGGGGACAGCCAAGGAGGCATCTGCAGGCAACAAAGGTAGGTGTGTGCTTGTGTGTGTGTTTCCTATGCAGATCCTAAGCCCAGTGTCACATGCAAGTAGGAGGAGTAAGAAGGGTTCCTGGCAAATCCGGGTTATGGATTGCATTTAAAAAGGCCCCGTGGGAGTGCAATGGGCCCCTGTCTTGCTGCTTAGCAATAATGGTATGGGTTTAGGTTCTGCTGTGTGTACTGGTGGTTGACTGCCCCCCAGCCCAGAGTGTGCATGGAAAATTGTCTGGCAGCCTCCCTGACAGCAAGCAGTGATAGTGCCCATGAAGGGGACCTTGTTGGGCCCGCCCCTTTCACGGTTATCGCTTCTCGGCCTTTTGGCTAAGATCAAGTGTAGTATCTGTTCTTATCAGTTTAATATCTGATACGTCCCCTATCTGGGGACCATATATTAAATGGATTTTTGAGAACGGGGGCCGATTTCGAAGCTTGCTTCCGTCGCCCTATGCATTGACCCGATATGGCAGTATCTTCGGGTACAGTGCACCACCCCCTTACAGGGTTAAAAAGAAAGATTCCTACTTTCATTGCTACCTGCTTGCTGGCTAGCCAGCTAGCCAGCCCTGTGGGCCTTGCTGCTGCTGCAGCCAAAAAACAAAAGGTGGTGCTGCTGCTGCTGCTGCTTCTGCTGCTTCTGCTTCTGCTTGTGTCTGGCCCCTGTTGGAGCGTCCAGGCACAGGACTTCTGCTGCTGCTGACTAAATGGCCTCCTTAATTGGATCATTTGAGTAGCCAGCACACCTGTGCAGGTAGGGCATGACATGATAGGCAGCTGCCTTGATAGCGGGTGGGTGCTGAATGTTCCTAATTGACAAAATAAGATTAATGCTTATGAAGAAATATAAAATCTCATCCCTTCCCCAATATCGCGCCACACCCCTACCCCTTAATTCCCTGGTTGAACTTGATGGACATATGTCTTTTTTCGACCGTACTAACTATGTAACTATGTAACATAACATGGGGGGGGGTCTCCTGGCTGTTCACACAGGTGTGTCATTGCTGTACATTGACCATGCATTGCTTCTGTGGTATTGCAAAGGCAAAGACAAATGCTTCCAGCCATCCATTGCACTAATGGATTGGTCATCAGCTGGCTGTCTATGTCCCGCATCAATATAGACCAAAGTACAGAGGGTTAGGCTATGCTATTGTGCACCTACCTGATGCATCAGAAGGTGCGAGGCCCTTGCTAAATTCTGTGCACAGACTTTGAGATCTATGCTTTAGACTGTATCTAAACCTGCTCCAACATGGACTGACATTCTGGCCTACTTTCAGCCGATGCGACTTGTCTGTCGCTGAACAGTCGCTTTTTATGTATTCAGCACCTATGTATAATGTTGTAAAAATGCTCTAGAAGCTAAAGTCGCAGAAATGTCACACATATTTGGCCTGCAACTTTCTGTGCGACAAATTCAGACAGGAAAAATCAGTATAAATCCTTAGAAAATTATCCCCCAGTGTCTCCATCTGCTGGCGGTATTGAATAAGCATTGCTGCACTGATGGGGTATGCATTAGACGAAAAAAAAGAAGAAAAAGAAGAATAATACGCCCAGAAAAGAGGCGAAAAGGAGAAAAACGTAAAAAAACGTGAAAAAAAAGTAAGAGGAAGAGAAGGGAAAAAAAGGTGGAAATGGGTTTAAAAGTGATTTCGGCGGAGAAATATATATATATATATATATATATATATATATATATATATATATATGCGCACACACACACATAGATATAAACGTATTCTCCGTTGAGATATTGCAGCCGCTGCTGTGTCCAGGCCCAGGAGCCTTAGCACTGTGCTGTGATGTCACTCAATACCACTGACATCACTAGGTGTAAACAACATCTCTCCTTTGCTGTGTATGTGACTATGGAGCTGTTTGGTGATGTCGTCTATTACGGCCTTCATAGAAGCAACAGGAGATTGTTGCATCCATCTAGAACCCTCAGAACTACAGTGCTATGATGTCACTCACTTCCACAGGCCTTGCAGAGTGTAAACAACAACAACCCAGCTTTGTTGTGTATGTAACCATAGGGATTTGTGATGTCACCTAGAACCTTCACAGCAGCGACAGCTTTATGAGGAGCATCAGCACTGCTCTGCCTGAGCAGAACCATCACCGCCATAGGTTGTCAAATAACCCGGATTTAACCCACACAGGTAAGTCCAATGGGGTGCAGGCATGTCCTCTATGCTTACAGCTTCCCGTGGGTGTTGGTTTGATACCGTTTGGGGACAGCCAAGGAGGCATCTGCAGGCAACAAAGGTAGGTGTGTGCTTGTGTGTGTGTTTCCTATGCAGATCCTAAGCCCAGTGTCACATGCAAGTAGGAGGAGTAAGAAGGGTTCCTGGCAAATCCGGGTTATGGATTGCATTTAAAAAGGCCCCGTGGGAGTGCAATGGGCCCCTGTCTTGCTGCTTAGCAATAATGGTATGGGTTTAGGTTCTGCTGTGTGTACTGGTGGTTGACTGCCCCCCAGCCCAGAGTGTGCATGGAAAATTGTCTGGCAGCCTCCCTGACAGCAAGCAGTGATAGTGCCCATGAAGGGGACCTTGTTGGGCCCGCCCCTTTCACGGTTATCGCTTCTCGGCCTTTTGGCTAAGATCAAGTGTAGTATCTGTTCTTATCAGTTTAATATCTGATACGTTCCCTATCTGGGGACCATATATTAAATGGATTTTTGAGAACGGGGGCCGATTTCGAAGCTTGCTTCCGTCGCCCTATGCATTGACCCGATATGGCAGTATCTTCGGGTACAGTGCACCACCCCCTTACAGGGTTAAAAAGAAAGATTCCTACTTTCATTGCTACCTGCTTGCTGGCTAGCCAGCTAGCCAGCCCTGTGGGCCTTGCTGCTGCTGCAGCCAAAAAACAAAAGGTGGTGCTGCTGCTGCTTCTGCTGCTTCTGCTTCTGCTTGTGTCTGGCCCCTGTTGGAGCGTCCAGGCACAGGACTTCTGCTGCTGCTGACTAAATGGCCTCCTTAATTGGATCATTTGAGTAGCCAGCACACCTGTGCAGGTAGGGCATGACATGATAGGCAGCTGCCTTGATAGCGGGTGGGTGCTGAATGTTCCTAATTGACAAAATAAGATTAATGCTTATGAAGAAATATAAAATCTCATCCCTTCCCCAATATCGCGCCACACCCCTACCCCTTAATTCCCTGGTTGAACTTGATGGACATATGTCTTTTTTCGACCGTACTAACTATGTAACTATGTAACATAACATGGGGGGGGGGGGTCTCCTGGCTGTTCACACAGGTGTGTCATTGCTGTACATTGACCATGCATTGCTTCTGTGGTATTGCAAAGGCAAAGACAAATGCTTCCAGCCATCCATTGCACTAATGGATTGGTCATCAGCTGGCTGTCTATGTCCCGCATCAATATAGACCAAAGTACAGAGGGTTAGGCTATGCTATTGTGCACCTACCTGATGCATCAGAAGGTGCGAGGCCCTTGCTAAATTCTGTGCACAGACTTTGAGATCTATGCTTTAGACTGTATCTAAACCTGCTCCAACATGGACTGACATTCTGGCCTACTTTCAGCCGATGCGACTTGTCTGTCGCTGAACAGTCGCTTTTTATGTATTCAGCACCTATGTATAATGTTGTAAAAATGCTCTAGAAGCTAAAGTCGCAGAAATGTCACACATATTTGGCCTGCAACTTTCTGTGCGACAAATTCAGACAGGAAAAATCAGTATAAATCCTTAGAAAATTATCCCCCAGTGTCTCCATCTGCTGGCGGTATTGAATAAGCATTGCTGCACTGATGGGGTATGCATTAGACGAAAAAAAAGAAGAAAAAGAAGAATAATACGCCCAGAAAAGAGGCGAAAAGGAGAAAAACGTAAAAAAACGTGAAAAAAAAGTAAGAGGAAGAGAAGGGAAAAAAAGGTGGAAATGGGTTTAAAAGTGATTTCGGCGGAGAATATATATATATATATATATATATATATATATATATATATATATGCGCACACACACACATAGATATAAACGTATTCTCCGTTGAGATATTGCAGCCGCTGCTGTGTCCAGGCCCAGGAGCCTTAGCACTGTGCTGTGATGTCACTCAATACCACTGACATCACTAGGTGTAAACAACATCTCTCCTTTGCTGTGTATGTGACTATGGAGCTGTTTGGTGATGTCGTCTATTACGGCCTTCATAGAAGCAACAGGAGATTGTTGCATCCATCTTGAACCCTCAGAACTACAGTGCTATGATGTCACTCACTTCCACAGGCCTTGCAGAGTGTAAACAACAACAACCCAGCTTTGTTGTGTATGTAACCATAGGGATTTGTGATGTCACCTAGAACCTTCACAGCAGCGACAGCTTTATGAGGAGCATCAGCACTGCTCTGCCTGAGCAGAACCATCACCGCCATAGGTTGTCAAATAACCCGGATTTAACCCACACAGGTAAGTCCAATGGGGTGCAGGCATGTCCTCTATGCTTACAGCTTCCCGTGGGTGTTGGTTTGATACCGTTTGGGGACAGCCAAGGAGGCATCTGCAGGCAACAAAGGTAGGTGTGTGCTTGTGTGTGTGTTTCCTATGCAGATCCTAAGCCCAGTGTCACATGCAAGTAGGAGGAGTAAGAAGGGTTCCTGGCAAATCCGGGTTATGGATTGCATTTAAAAAGGCCCCGTGGGAGTGCAATGGGCCCCTGTCTTGCTGCTTAGCAATAATGGTATGGGTTTAGGTTCTGCTGTGTGTACTGGTGGTTGACTGCCCCCCAGCCCAGAGTGTGCATGGAAAATTGTCTGGCAGCCTCCCTGACAGCAAGCAGTGATAGTGCCCATGAAGGGGACCTTGTTGGGCCCGCCCCTTTCACGGTTATCGCTTCTCGGCCTTTTGGCTAAGATCAAGTGTAGTATCTGTTCTTATCAGTTTAATATCTGATACGTCCCCTATCTGGGGACCATATATTAAATGGATTTTTGAGAACGGGGGCCGATTTCGAAGCTTGCTTCCGTCGCCCTATGCATTGACCCGATATGGCAGTATCTTCGGGTACAGTGCACCACCCCCTTACAGGGTTAAAAAGAAAGATTCCTACTTTCATTGCTACCTGCTTGCTGGCTAGCCAGCTAGCCAGCCCTGTGGGCCTTGCTGCTGCTGCAGCCAAAAAACAAAAGGTGGTGCTGCTGCTGCTTCTGCTGCTTCTGCTTCTGCTTGTGTCTGGCCCCTGTTGGAGCGTCCAGGCACAGGACTTCTGCTGCTGCTGACTAAATGGCCTCCTTAATTGGATCATTTGAGTAGCCAGCACACCTGTGCAGGTAGGGCATGACATGATAGGCAGCTGCCTTGATAGCGGGTGGGTGCTGAATGTTCCTAATTGACAAAATAAGATTAATGCTTATGAAGAAATATAAAATCTCATCCCTTCCCCAATATCGCGCCACACCCCTACCCCTTAATTCCCTGGTTGAACTTGATGGACATATGTCTTTTTTCGACCGTACTAACTATGTAACTATGTAACATAACATGGGGGGGGGGGTCTCCTGGCTGTTCACACAGGTGTGTCATTGCTGTACATTGACCATGCATTGCTTCTGTGGTATTGCAAAGGCAAAGACAAATGCTTCCAGCCATCCATTGCACTAATGGATTGGTCATCAGCTGGCTGTCTATGTCCCGCATCAATATAGACCAAAGTACAGAGGGTTAGGCTATGCTATTGTGCACCTACCTGATGCATCAGAAGGTGCGAGGCCCTTGCTAAATTCTGTGCACAGACTTTGAGATCTATGATTTAGACTGTATCTAAACCTGCTCCAACATGGACTGACATTCTGGCCTACTTTCAGCCGATGCGACTTGTCTGTCGCTGAACAGTCGCTTTTTATGTATTCAGCACCTATGTATAATGTTGTAAAAATGCTCTAGAAGCTAAAGTCGCAGAAATGTCACACATATTTGGCCTGCAACTTTCTGTGCGACAAATTCAGACAGGAAAAATCAGTATAAATCCTTAGAAAATTATCCCCCAGTGTCTCCATCTGCTGGCGGTATTGAATAAGCATTGCTGCACTGATGGGGTATGCATTAGACGAAAAAAAAGAAGAAAAAGAAGAATAATACGCCCAGAAAAGAGGCGAAAAGGAGAAAAACGTAAAAAAACGTGAAAAAAAAGTAAGAGGAAGAGAAGGGAAAAAAAGGTGGAAATGGGTTTAAAAGTGATTTCGGCGGAGAAATATATATATATATATATATATATATATATATATATATATATATGCGCACACACACACATAGATATAAACGTATTCTCCGTTGAGATATTGCAGCCGCTGCTGTGTCCAGGCCCAGGAGCCTTAGCACTGTGCTGTGATGTCACTCAATACCACTGACATCACTAGGTGTAAACAACATCTCTCCTTTGCTGTGTATGTGACTATGGAGCTGTTTGGTGATGTCGTCTATTACGGCCTTCATAGAAGCAACAGGAGATTGTTGCATCCATCTAGAACCCTGAGAACTACAGTGCTATGATGTCACTCACTTCCACAGGCCTTGCAGAGTGTAAACAACAACAACCCAGCTTTGTTGTGTATGTAACCATAGGGATTTGTGATGTCACCTAGAACCTTCACAGCAGCGACAGCTTTATGAGGAGCATCAGCACTGCTCTGCCTGAGCAGAACCATCACCGCCATAGGTTGTCAAATAACCCGGATTTAACCCACACAGGTAAGTCCAATGGGGTGCAGGCATGTCCTCTATGCTTACAGCTTCCCGTGGGTGTTGGTTTGATACCGTTTGGGGACAGCCAAGGAGGCATCTGCAGGCAACAAAGGTAGGTGTGTGCTTGTGTGTGTGTTTCCTATGCAGATCCTAAGCCCAGTGTCACATGCAAGTAGGAGGAGTAAGAAGGGTTCCTGGCAAATCCGGGTTATGGATTGCATTTAAAAAGGCCCCGTGGGAGTGCAATGGGGCCCCTGTCTTGCTGCTTAGCAATAATGGTATGGGTTTAGGTTCTGCTGTGTGTACTGGTGGTTGACTGCCCCCCAGCCCAGAGTGTGCATGGAAAATTGTCTGGCAGCCTCCCTGACAGCAAGCAGTGATAGTGCCCATGAAGGGGACCTTGTTGGGCCCGCCCCTTTCACGGTTATCGCTTCTCGGCCTTTTGGCTAAGATCAAGTGTAGTATCTGTTCTTATCAGTTTAATATCTGATACGTCCCCTATCTGGGGACCATATATTAAATGGATTTTTGAGAACGGGGGCCGATTTCGAAGCTTGCTTCCGTCGCCCTATGCATTGACCCGATATGGCAGTATCTTCGGGTACAGTGCACCACCCCCTTACAGGGTTAAAAAGAAAGATTCCTACTTTCATTGCTACCTGCTTGCTGGCTAGCCAGCTAGCCAGCCCTGTGGGCCTTGCTGCTGCTGCAGCCAAAAAACAAAAGGTGGTGCTGCTGCTGCTTCTGCTGCTTCTGCTTCTGCTTGTGTCTGGCCCCTGTTGGAGCGTCCAGGCACAGGACTTCTGCTGCTGCTGACTAAATGGCCTCCTTAATTGGATCATTTGAGTAGCCAGCACACCTGTGCAGGTAGGGCATGACATGATAGGCAGCTGCCTTGATAGCGGGTGGGTGCTGAATGTTCCTAATTGACAAAATAAGATTAATGCTTATGAAGAAATATAAAATCTCATCCCTTCCCCAATATCGCGCCACACCCCTACCCCTTAATTCCCTGGTTGAACTTGATGGACATATGTCTTTTTTCGACCGTACTAACTATGTAACTATGTAACATAACATGGGGGGGGGGGGGTCTCCTGGCTGTTCACACAGGTGTGTCATTGCTGTACATTGACCATGCATTGCTTCTGTGGTATTGCAAAGGCAAAGACAAATGCTTCCAGCCATCCATTGCACTAATGGATTGGTCATCAGCTGGCTGTCTATGTCCCGCATCAATATAGACCAAAGTACAGAGGGTTAGGCTATGCTATTGTGCACCTACCTGATGCATCAGAAGGTGCGAGGCCCTTGCTAAATTCTGTGCACAGACTTTGAGATCTATGCTTTAGACTGTATCTAAACCTGCTCCAACATGGACTGACATTCTGGCCTACTTTCAGCCGATGCGACTTGTCTGTCGCTGAACAGTCGCTTTTTATGTATTCAGCACCTATGTATAATGTTGTAAAAATGCTCTAGAAGCTAAAGTCGCAGAAATGTCACACATATTTGGCCTGCAACTTTCTGTGCGACAAATTCAGACAGGAAAAATCAGTATAAATCCTTAGAAAATTATCCCCCAGTGTCTCCATCTGCTGGCGGTATTGAATAAGCATTGCTGCACTGATGGGGTATGCATTAGACGAAAAAAAAGAAGAAAAAGAAGAATAATACGCCCAGAAAAGAGGCGAAAAGGAGAAAAACGTAAAAAAACGTGAAAAAAAAGTAAGAGGAAGAGAAGGGAAAAAAAGGTGGAAATGGGTTTAAAAGTGATTTCGGCGGAGAAATATATATATATATATATATATATATATATATATATATATATATATATGCGCACACACACACATAGATATAAACGTATTCTCCGTTGAGATATTGCAGCCGCTGCTGTGTCCAGGCCCAGGAGCCTTAGCACTGTGCTGTGATGTCACTCAATACCACTGACATCACTAGGTGTAAACAACATCTCTCCTTTGCTGTGTATGTGACTATGGAGCTGTTTGGTGATGTCGTCTATTACGGCCTTCATAGAAGCAACAGGAGATTGTTGCATCCATCTTGAACCCTCAGAACTACAGTGCTATGATGTCACTCACTTCCACAGGCCTTGCAGAGTGTAAACAACAACAACCCAGCTTTGTTGTGTATGTAACCATAGGGATTTGTGATGTCACCTAGAACCTTCACAGCAGCGACAGCTTTATGAGGAGCATCAGCACTGCTCTGCCTGAGCAGAACCATCACCGCCATAGGTTGTCAAATAACCCGGATTTAACCCACACAGGTAAGTCCAATGGGGTGCAGGCATGTCCTCTATGCTTACAGCTTCCCGTGGGTGTTGGTTTGATACCGTTTGGGGACAGCCAAGGAGGCATCTGCAGGCAACAAAGGTAGGTGTGTGCTTGTGTGTGTGTTTCCTATGCAGATCCTAAGCCCAGTGTCACATGCAAGTAGGAGGAGTAAGAAGGGTTCCTGGCAAATCCGGGTTATGGATTGCATTTAAAAAGGCCCCGTGGGAGTGCAATGGGCCCCTGTCTTGCTGCTTAGCAATAATGGTATGGGTTTAGGTTCTGCTGTGTGTACTGGTGGTTGACTGCCCCCCAGCCCAGAGTGTGCATGGAAAATTGTCTGGCAGCCTCCCTGACAGCAAGCAGTGATAGTGCCCATGAAGGGGACCTTGTTGGGCCCGCCCCTTTCACGGTTATCGCTTCTCGGCCTTTTGGCTAAGATCAAGTGTAGTATCTGTTCTTATCAGTTTAATATCTGATACGTCCCCTATCTGGGGACCATATATTAAATGGATTTTTGAGAACGGGGGCCGATTTCGAAGCTTGCTTCCGTCGCCCTATGCATTGACCCGATATGGCAGTATCTTCGGGTACAGTGCACCACCCCCTTACAGGGTTAAAAAGAAAGATTCCTACTTTCATTGCTACCTGCTTGCTGGCTAGCCAGCTAGCCAGCCCTGTGGGCCTTGCTGCTGCTGCAGCCAAAAAACAAAAGGTGGTGCTGCTGCTGCTTCTGCTGCTTCTGCTTCTGCTTGTGTCTGGCCCCTGTTGGAGCGTCCAGGCACAGGACTTCTGCTGCTGCTGACTAAATGGCCTCCTTAATTGGATCATTTGAGTAGCCAGCACACCTGTGCAGGTAGGGCATGACATGATAGGCAGCTGCCTTGATAGCGGGTGGGTGCTGAATGTTCCTAATTGACAAAATAAGATTAATGCTTATGAAGAAATATAAAATCTCATCCCTTCCCCAATATCGCGCCACACCCCTACCCCTTAATTCCCTGGTTGAACTTGATGGACATATGTCTTTTTTCGACCGTACTAACTATGTAACTATGTAACATAACATGGGGGGGGGGGGGGGAGTCTCCTGGCTGTTCACACAGGTGTGTCATTGCTGTACATTGACCATGCATTGCTTCTGTGGTATTGCAAAGGCAAAGACAAATGCTTCCAGCCATCCATTGCACTAATGGATTGGTCATCAGCTGGCTGTCTATGTCCCGCATCAATATAGACCAAAGTACAGAGGGTTAGGCTATGCTATTGTGCACCTACCTGATGCATCAGAAGGTGCGAGGCCCTTGCTAAATTCTGTGCACAGACTTTGAGATCTATGCTTTAGACTGTATCTAAACATACTCCAACATGGACTGACATTCTGGCCTACTTTCAGCCGATGCGACTTGTCTGTCGCTGAACAGTCGCTTTTTATGTATTCAGCACCTATGTATAATGTTGTAAAAATGCTCTAGAAGCTAAAGTCGCAGAAATGTCACACATATTTGGCCTGCAACTTTCTGTGCGACAAATTCAGACAGGAAAAATCAGTATAAATCCTTAGAAAATTATCCCCCAGTGTCTCCATCTGCTGGCGGTATTGAATAAGCATTGCTGCACTGATGGGGTATGCATTAGACGAAAAAAAAGAAGAAAAAGAAGAATAATACGCCCAGAAAAGAGGCGAAAAGGAGAAAAACGTAAAAAAACGTGAAAAAAAAGTAAGAGGAAGAGAAGGGAAAAAAAGGTGGAAATGGGTTTAAAAGTGATTTCGGCGGAGAATATATATATATATATATATATATATATATATATATATGCGCACACACACACAAAGATATAAACGTATTCTCCGTTGAGATATTGCAGCCGCTGCTGTGTCCAGGCCCAGGAGCCTTAGCACTGTGCTGTGATGTCACTCAATACCACTGACATCACTAGGTGTAAACAACATCTCTCCTTTGCTGTGTATGTGACTATGGAGCTGTTTGGTGATGTCGTCTATTACGGCCTTCATAGAAGCAACAGGAGATTGTTGCATCCATCTTGAACCCTCAGAACTACAGTGCTATGATGTCACTCACTTCCACAGGCCTTGCAGAGTGTAAACAACAACAACCCAGCTTTGTTGTGTATGTAACCATAGGGATTTGTGATGTCACCTAGAACCTTCACAGCAGCGACAGCTTTATGAGGAGCATCAGCACTGCTCTGCCTGAGCAGAACCATCACCGCCATAGGTTGTCAAATAACCCGGATTTAACCCACACAGGTAAGTCCAATGGGGTGCAGGCATGTCCTCTATGCTTACAGCTTCCCGTGGGTGTTGGTTTGATACCGTTTGGGGACAGCCAAGGAGGCATCTGCAGGCAACAAAGGTAGGTGTGTGCTTGTGTGTGTGTTTCCTATGCAGATCCTAAGCCCAGTGTCACATGCAAGTAGGAGGAGTAAGAAGGGTTCCTGGCAAATCCGGGTTATGGATTGCATTTAAAAAGGCCCCGTGGGAGTGCAATGGGCCCCTGTCTTGCTGCTTAGCAATAATGGTATGGGTTTAGGTTCTGCTGTGTGTACTGGTGGTTGACTGCCCCCCAGCCCAGAGTGTGCATGGAAAATTGTCTGGCAGCCTCCCTGACAGCAAGCAGTGATAGTGCCCATGAAGGGGACCTTGTTGGGCCCGCCCCTTTCACGGTTATCGCTTCTCGGCCTTTTGGCTAAGATCAAGTGTAGTATCTGTTCTTATCAGTTTAATATCTGATACGTCCCCTATCTGGGGACCATATATTAAATGGATTTTTGAGAACGGGGGCCGATTTCGAAGCTTGCTTCTGTCGCCCTATGCATTGACCCGATATGGCAGTATCTTCGGGTACAGTGCACCACCCCCTTACAGGGTTAAAAAGAAAGATTCCTACTTTCATTGCTACCTGCTTGCTGGCTAGCCAGCTAGCCAGCCCTGTGGGCCTTGCTGCTGCTGCAGCCAAAAAACAAAAGGTGGTGCTGCTGCTGCTTCTGCTGCTTCTGCTTCTGCTTGTGTCTGGCCCCTGTTGGAGCGTCCAGGCACAGGACTTCTGCTGCTGCTGACTAAATGGCCTCCTTAATTGGATCATTTGAGTAGCCAGCACACCTGTGCAGGTAGGGCATGACATGATAGGCAGCTGCCTTGATAGCGGGTGGGTGCTGAATGTTCCTAATTGACAAAATAAGATTAATGCTTATGAAGAAATATAAAATCTCATCCCTTCCCCAATATCGCGCCACACCCCTACCCCTTAATTCCCTGGTTGAACTTGATGGACATATGTCTTTTTTCGACCGTACTAACTATGTAACTATGTAACATAACATGGGGGGGGGGGTCTCCTGGCTGTTCACACAGGTGTGTCATTGCTGTACATTGACCATGCATTGCTTCTGTGGTATTGCAAAGGCAAAGACAAATGCTTCCAGCCATCCATTGCACTAATGGATTGGTCATCAGCTGGCTGTCTATGTCCCGCATCAATATAGACCAAAGTACAGAGGGTTAGGCTATGCTATTGTGCACCTACCTGATGCATCAGAAGGTGCGAGGCCCTTGCTAAATTCTGTGCACAGACTTTGAGATCTATGCTTTAGACTGTATCTAAACCTGCTCCAACATGGACTGACATTCTGGCCTACTTTCAGCCGATGCGACTTGTCTGTCGCTGAACAGTCGCTTTTTATGTATTCAGCACCTATGTATAATGTTGTAAAAATGCTCTAGAAGCTAAAGTCGCAGAAATGTCACACATATTTGGCCTGCAACTTTCTGTGCGACAAATTCAGACAGGAAAAATCAGTATAAATCCTTAGAAAATTATCCCTCTCCATCTGCTGGCGGTATTGAATAAGCATTGCTGCACTGATGGGGTATGCATTAGACGAAAAAAAAGAAGAAAAAGAAGAATAATACGCCCAGAAAAGAGGCGAAAAGGAGAAAAACGTAAAAAAACGTGAAAAAAAAGTAAGAGGAAGAGAAGGGAAAAAAAGGTGGAAATGGGTTTAAAAGTGATTTCGGCGGAGAAATATATATATATATATATATATATATATATATATATATATATATATGCGCACACACACACATAGATATAAACGTATTCTCCGTTGAGATATTGCAGCCGCTGCTGTGTCCAGGCCCAGGAGCCTTAGCACTGTGCTGTGATGTCACTCAATACCACTGACATCACTAGGTGTAAACAACATCTCTCCTTTGCTGTGTATGTGACTATGGAGCTGTTTGGTGATGTCGTCTATTACGGCCTTCATAGAAGCAACAGGAGATTGTTGCATCCATCTTGAACCCTCAGAACTACAGTGCTATGATGTCACTCACTTCCACAGGCCTTGCAGAGTGTAAACAACAACAACCCAGCTTTGTTGTGTATGTAACCATAGGGATTTGTGATGTCACCTAGAACCTTCACAGCAGCGACAGCTTTATGAGGAGCATCAGCACTGCTCTGCCTGAGCAGAACCATCACCGCCATAGGTTGTCAAATAACCCGGATTTAACCCACACAGGTAAGTCCAATGGGGTGCAGGCATGTCCTCTATGCTTACAGCTTCCCGTGGGTGTTGGTTTGATACCGTTTGGGGACAGCCAAGGAGGCATCTGCAGGCAACAAAGGTAGGTGTGTGCTTGTGTGTGTGTTTCCTATGCAGATCCTAAGCCCAGTGTCACATGCAAGTAGGAGGAGTAAGAAGGGTTCCTGGCAAATCCGGGTTATGGATTGCATTTAAAAAGGCCCCGTGGGAGTGCAATGGGCCCCTGTCTTGCTGCTTAGCAATAATGGTATGGGTTTAGGTTCTGCTGTGTGTACTGGTGGTTGACTGCCCCCCAGCCCAGAGTGTGCATGGAAAATTGTCTGGCAGCCTCCCTGACAGCAAGCAGTGATAGTGCCCATGAAGGGGACCTTGTTGGGCCCGCCCCTTTCACGGTTATCGCTTCTCGGCCTTTTGGCTAAGATCAAGTGTAGTATCTGTTCTTATCAGTTTAATATCTGATACGTCCCCTATCTGGGGACCATATATTAAATGGATTTTTGAGAACGGGGGCCGATTTCGAAGCTTGCTTCCGTCGCCCTATGCATTGACCCGATATGGCAGTATCTTCGGGTACAGTGCACCACCCCCTTACAGGGTTAAAAAGAAAGATTCCTACTTTCATTGCTACCTGCTTGCTGGCTAGCCAGCTAGCCAGCCCTGTGGGCCTTGCTGCTGCTGCAGCCAAAAAACAAAAGGTGGTGCTGCTGCTGCTTCTGCTGCTTCTGCTTCTGCTTGTGTCTGGCCCCTGTTGGAGCGTCCAGGCACAGGACTTCTGCTGCTGCTGACTAAATGGCCTCCTTAATTGGATCATTTGAGTAGCCAGCACACCTGTGCAGGTAGGGCATGACATGATAGGCAGCTGCCTTGATAGCGGGTGGGTGCTGAATGTTCCTAATTGACAAAATAAGATTAATGCTTATGAAGAAATATAAAATCTCATCCCTTCCCCAATATCGCGCCACACCCCTACCCCTTAATTCCCTGGTTGAACTTGATGGACATATGTCTTTTTTCGACCGTACTAACTATGTAACTATGTAACATAACATGGGGGGGGGGGGGTCTCCTGGCTGTTCACACAGGTGTGTCATTGCTGTACATTGACCATGCATTGCTTCTGTGGTATTGCAAAGGCAAAGACAAATGCTTCCAGCCATCCATTGCACTAATGGATTGGTCATCAGCTGGCTGTCTATGTCCCGCATCAATATAGACCAAAGTACAGAGGGTTAGGCTATGCTATTGTGCACCTACCTGATGCATCAGAAGGTGCAAGGCCCTTGCTAAATTCTGTGCACAGACTTTGAGATCTATGCTTTAGACTGTATCTAAACCTGCTCCAACATGGACTGACATTCTGGCCTACTTTCAGCCGATGCGACTTGTCTGTCGCTGAACAGTCGCTTTTTATGTATTCAGCACCTATGTATAATGTTGTAAAAATGCTCTAGAAGCTAAAGTCGCAGAAATGTCACACATATTTGGCCTGCAACTTTCTGTGCGACAAATTCAGACAGGAAAAATCAGTATAAATCCTTAGAAAATTATCCCCCAGTGTCTCCATCTGCTGGCGGTATTGAATAAGCATTGCTGCACTGATGGGGTATGCATTAGACGAAAAAAAAGAAGAAAAAGAAGAATAATACGCCCAGAAAAGAGGCGAAAAGGAGAAAAACGTAAAAAAACGTGAAAAAAAAGTAAGAGGAAGAGAAGGGAAAAAAAGGTGGAAATGGGTTTAAAAGTGATTTCGGCGGAGAAATATATATATATATATATATATATATATATATATATATATATGCGCACACACACACATAGATATAAACGTATTCTCCGTTGAGATATTGCAGCCGCTGCTGTGTCCAGGCCCAGGAGCCTTAGCACTGTGCTGTGATGTCACTCAATACCACTGACATCACTAGGTGTAAACAACATCTCTCCTTTGCTGTGTATGTGACTATGGAGCTGTTTGGTGATGTCGTCTATTACGGCCTTCATAGAAGCAACAGGAGATTGTTGCATCCATCTTGAACCCTCAGAACTACAGTGCTATGATGTCACTCACTTCCACAGGCCTTGCAGAGTGTAAACAACAACAACCCAGCTTTGTTGTGTATGTAACCATAGGGATTTGTGATGTCACCTAGAACCTTCACAGCAGCGACAGCTTTATGAGGAGCATCAGCACTGCTCTGCCTGAGCAGAACCATCACCGCCATAGGTTGTCAAATAACCCGGATTTAACCCACACAGGTAAGTCCAATGGGGTGCAGGCATGTCCTCTATGCTTACAGCTTCCCGTGGGTGTTGGTTTGATACCGTTTGGGGACAGCCAAGGAGGCATCTGCAGGCAACAAAGGTAGGTGTGTGCTTGTGTGTGTGTTTCCTATGCAGATCCTAAGCCCAGTGTCACATGCAAGTAGGAGGAGTAAGAAGGGTTCCTGGCAAATCCGGGTTATGGATTGCATTTAAAAAGGCCCCGTGGGAGTGCAATGGGCCCCTGTCTTGCTGCTTAGCAATAATGGTATGGGTTTAGGTTCTGCTGTGTGTACTGGTGGTTGACTGCCCCCCAGCCCAGAGTGTGCATGGAAAATTGTCTGGCAGCCTCCCTGACAGCAAGCAGTGATAGTGCCCATGAAGGGGACCTTGTTGGGCCCGCCCCTTTCACGGTTATCGCTTCTCGGCCTTTTGGCTAAGATCAAGTGTAGTATCTGTTCTTATCAGTTTAATATCTGATACGTCCCCTATCTGGGGACCATATATTAAATGGATTTTTGAGAACGGGGGCCGATTTCGAAGCTTGCTTCCGTCGCCCTATGCATTGACCCGATATGGCAGTATCTTCGGGTACAGTGCACCACCCCCTTACAGGGTTAAAAAGAAAGATTCCTACTTTCATTGCTACCTGCTTGCTGGCTAGCCAGCTAGCCAGCCCTGTGGGCCTTGCTGCTGCTGCAGCCAAAAAACAAAAGGTGGTGCTGCTGCTGCTTCTGCTGCTTCTGCTTCTGCTTGTGTCTGGCCCCTGTTGGAGCGTCCAGGCACAGGACTTCTGCTGCTGCTGACTAAATGGCCTCCTTAATTGGATCATTTGAGTAGCCAGCACACCTGTGCAGGTAGGGCATGACATGATAGGCAGCTGCCTTGATAGCGGGTGGGTGCTGAATGTTCCTAATTGACAAAATAAGATTAATGCTTATGAAGAAATATAAAATCTCATCCCTTCCCCAATATCGCGCCACACCCCTACCCCTTAATTCCCTGGTTGAACTTGATGGACATATGTCTTTTTTCGACCGTACTAACTATGTAACTATGTAACATAACATGGGGGGGGGGGGGGTCTCCTGGCTGTTCACACAGGTGTGTCATTGCTGTACATTGACCATGCATTGCTTCTGTGGTATTGCAAAGGCAAAGACAAATGCTTCCAGCCATCCATTGCACTAATGGATTGGTCATCAGCTGGCTGTCTATGTCCCGCATCAATATAGACCAAAGTACAGAGGGTTAGGCTATGCTATTGTGCACCTACCTGATGCATCAGAAGGTGCGAGGCCCTTGCTAAATTCTGTGCACAGACTTTGAGATCTATGCTTTAGACTGTATCTAAACCTGCTCCAACATGGACTGACATTCTGGCCTACTTTCAGCCGATGCGACTTGTCTGTCGCTGAACAGTCGCTTTTTATGTATTCAGCACCTATGTATAATGTTGTAAAAATGCTCTAGAAGCTAAAGTCGCAGAAATGTCACACATATTTGGCCTGCAACTTTCTGTGCGACAAATTCAGACAGGAAAAATCAGTATAAATCCTTAGAAAATTATCCCCCAGTGTCTCCATCTGCTGGCGGTATTGAATAAGCATTGCTGCACTGATGGGGTATGCATTAGACGAAAAAAAAGAAGAAAAAGAAGAATAATACGCCCAGAAAAGAGGCGAAAAGGAGAAAAACGTAAAAAAACGTGAAAAAAAAGTAAGAGGAAGAGAAGGGAAAAAAAGGTGGAAATGGGTTTAAAAGTGATTTCGGCGGAGAATATATATATATATATATATATATATATATATATATATATATATATATGCGCACACACACACATAGATATAAACGTATTCTCCGTTGAGATATTGCAGCCGCTGCTGTGTCCAGGCCCAGGAGCCTTAGCACTGTGCTGTGATGTCACTCAATACCACTGACATCACTAGGTGTAAACAACATCTCTCCTTTGCTGTGTATGTGACTATGGAGCTGTTTGGTGATGTCGTCTATTACGGCCTTCATAGAAGCAACAGGAGATTGTTGCATCCATCTTGAACCCTCAGAACTACAGTGCTATGATGTCACTCACTTCCACAGGCCTTGCAGAGTGTAAACAACAACAACCCAGCTTTGTTGTGTATGTAACCATAGGGATTTGTGATGTCACCTAGAACCTTCACAGCAGCGACAGCTTTATGAGGAGCATCAGCACTGCTCTGCCTGAGCAGAACCATCACCGCCATAGGTTGTCAAATAACCCGGATTTAACCCACACAGGTAAGTCCAATGGGGTGCAGGCATGTCCTCTATGCTTACAGCTTCCCGTGGGTGTTGGTTTGATACCGTTTGGGGACAGCCAAGGAGGCATCTGCAGGCAACAAAGGTAGGTGTGTGCTTGTGTGTGTGTTTCCTATGCAGATCCTAAGCCCAGTGTCACATGCAAGTAGGAGGAGTAAGAAGGGTTCCTGGCAAATCCGGGTTATGGATTGCATTTAAAAAGGCCCCGTGGGAGTGCAATGGGCCCCTGTCTTGCTGCTTAGCAATAATGGTATGGGTTTAGGTTCTGCTGTGTGTACTGGTGGTTGACTGCCCCCCAGCCCAGAGTGTGCATGGAAAATTGTCTGGCAGCCTCCCTGACAGCAAGCAGTGATAGTGCCCATGAAGGGGACCTTGTTGGGCCCGCCCCTTTCACGGTTATCGCTTCTCGGCCTTTTGGCTAAGATCAAGTGTAGTATCTGTTCTTATCAGTTTAATATCTGATACGTCCCCTATCTGGGGACCATATATTAAATGGATTTTTGAGAACGGGGGCCGATTTCGAAGCTTGCTTCCGTCGCCCTATGCATTGACCCGATATGGCAGTATCTTCGGGTACAGTGCACCACCCCCTTACAGGGTTAAAAAGAAAGATTCCTACTTTCATTGCTACCTGCTTGCTGGCTAGCCAGCTAGCCAGCCCTGTGGGCCTTGCTGCTGCTGCAGCCAAAAAACAAAAGGTGGTGCTGCTGCTGCTTCTGCTGCTTCTGCTTCTGCTTGTGTCTGGCCCCTGTTGGAGCGTCCAGGCACAGGACTTCTGCTGCTGCTGACTAAATGGCCTCCTTAATTGGATCATTTGAGTAGCCAGCACACCTGTGCAGGTAGGGCATGACATGATAGGCAGCTGCCTTGATAGCGGGTGGGTGCTGAATGTTCCTAATTGACAAAATAAGATTAATGCTTATGAAGAAATATAAAATCTCATCCCTTCCCCAATATCGCGCCACACCCCTACCCCTTAATTCCCTGGTTGAACTTGATGGACATATGTCTTTTTTCGACCGTACTAACTATGTAACTATGTAACATAACATGGGGGGGGGGGGGGGGGAGTCTCCTGGCTGTTCACACAGGTGTGTCATTGCTGTACATTGACCATGCATTGCTTCTGTGGTATTGCAAAGGCAAAGACAAATGCTTCCAGCCATCCATTGCACTAATGGATTGGTCATCAGCTGGCTGTCTATGTCCCGCATCAATATAGACCAAAGTACAGAGGGTTAGGCTATGCTATTGTGCACCTACCTGATGCATCAGAAGGTGCGAGGCCCTTGCTAAATTCTGTGCACAGACTTTGAGATCTATGCTTTAGACTGTATCTAAACATACTCCAACATGGACTGACATTCTGGCCTACTTTCAGCCGATGCGACTTGTCTGTCGCTGAACAGTCGCTTTTTATGTATTCAGCACCTATGTATAATGTTGTAAAAATGCTCTAGAAGCTAAAGTCGCAGAAATGTCACACATATTTGGCCTGCAACTTTCTGTGCGACAAATTCAGACAGGAAAAATCAGTATAAATCCTTAGAAAATTATCCCCCAGTGTCTCCATCTGCTGGCGGTATTGAATAAGCATTGCTGCACTGATGGGGTATGCATTAGACGAAAAAAAAGAAGAAAAAGAAGAATAATACGCCCAGAAAAGAGGCGAAAAGGAGAAAAACGTAAAAAAACGTGAAAAAAAAGTAAGAGGAAGAGAAGGGAAAAAAAGGTGGAAATGGGTTTAAAAGTGATTTCGGCGGAGAAATATATATATATATATATATATATATATATATATATATGCGCACACACACACAAAGATATAAACGTATTCTCCGTTGAGATATTGCAGCCGCTGCTGTGTCCAGGCCCAGGAGCCTTAGCACTGTGCTGTGATGTCACTCAATACCACTGACATCACTAGGTGTAAACAACATCTCTCCTTTGCTGTGTATGTGACTATGGAGCTGTTTGGTGATGTCGTCTATTACGGCCTTCATAGAAGCAACAGGAGATTGTTGCATCCATCTTGAACCCTCAGAACTACAGTGCTATGATGTCACTCACTTCCACAGGCCTTGCAGAGTGTAAACAACAACAACCCAGCTTTGTTGTGTATGTAACCATAGGGATTTGTGATGTCACCTAGAACCTTCACAGCAGCGACAGCTTTATGAGGAGCATCAGCACTGCTCTGCCTGAGCAGAACCATCACCGCCATAGGTTGTCAAATAACCCGGATTTAACCCACACAGGTAAGTCCAATGGGGTGCAGGCATGTCCTCTATGCTTACAGCTTCCCGTGGGTGTTGGTTTGATACCGTTTGGGGACAGCCAAGGAGGCATCTGCAGGCAACAAAGGTAGGTGTGTGCTTGTGTGTGTGTTTCCTATGCAGATCCTAAGCCCAGTGTCACATGCAAGTAGGAGGAGTAAGAAGGGTTCCTGGCAAATCCGGGTTATGGATTGCATTTAAAAAGGCCCCGTGGGAGTGCAATGGGCCCCTGTCTTGCTGCTTAGCAATAATGGTATGGGTTTAGGTTCTGCTGTGTGTACTGGTGGTTGACTGCCCCCCAGCCCAGAGTGTGCATGGAAAATTGTCTGGCAGCCTCCCTGACAGCAAGCAGTGATAGTGCCCATGAAGGGGACCTTGTTGGGCCCGCCCCTTTCACGGTTATCGCTTCTCGGCCTTTTGGCTAAGATCAAGTGTAGTATCTGTTCTTATCAGTTTAATATCTGATACGTCCCCTATCTGGGGACCATATATTAAATGGATTTTTGAGAACGGGGGCCGATTTCGAAGCTTGCTTCTGTCGCCCTATGCATTGACCCGATATGGCAGTATCTTCGGGTACAGTGCACCACCCCCTTACAGGGTTAAAAAGAAAGATTCCTACTTTCATTGCTACCTGCTTGCTGGCTAGCCAGCTAGCCAGCCCTGTGGGCCTTGCTGCTGCTGCAGCCAAAAAACAAAAGGTGGTGCTGCTGCTGCTTCTGCTGCTTCTGCTTCTGCTTGTGTCTGGCCCCTGTTGGAGCGTCCAGGCACAGGACTTCTGCTGCTGCTGACTAAATGGCCTCCTTAATTGGATCATTTGAGTAGCCAGCACACCTGTGCAGGTAGGGCATGACATGATAGGCAGCTGCCTTGATAGCGGGTGGGTGCTGAATGTTCCTAATTGACAAAATAAGATTAATGCTTATGAAGAAATATAAAATCTCATCCCTTCCCCAATATCGCGCCACACCCCTACCCCTTAATTCCCTGGTTGAACTTGATGGACATATGTCTTTTTTCGACCGTACTAACTATGTAACTATGTAACATAACATGGGGGGGGGGGTCTCCTGGCTGTTCACACAGGTGTGTCATTGCTGTACATTGACCATGCATTGCTTCTGTGGTATTGCAAAGGCAAAGACAAATGCTTCCAGCCATCCATTGCACTAATGGATTGGTCATCAGCTGGCTGTCTATGTCCCGCATCAATATAGACCAAAGTACAGAGGGTTAGGCTATGCTATTGTGCACCTACCTGATGCATCAGAAGGTGCGAGGCCCTTGCTAAATTCTGTGCACAGACTTTGAGATCTATGCTTTAGACTGTATCTAAACCTGCTCCAACATGGACTGACATTCTGGCCTACTTTCAGCCGATGCGACTTGTCTGTCGCTGAACAGTCGCTTTTTATGTATTCAGCACCTATGTATAATGTTGTAAAAATGCTCTAGAAGCTAAAGTCGCAGAAATGTCACACATATTTGGCCTGCAACTTTCTGTGCGACAAATTCAGACAGGAAAAATCAGTATAAATCCTTAGAAAATTATCCCCCAGTGTCTCCATCTGCTGGCGGTATTGAATAAGCATTGCTGCACTGATGGGGTATGCATTAGACGGAAAAAAAGAAGAAAAAGAAGAATAATACGCCCAGAAAAGAGGCGAAAAGGAGAAAAACGTAAAAAAACGTGAAAAAAAAGTAAGAGGAAGAGAAGGGAAAAAAAAGGTGGAAATGGGTTTAAAAGTGATTTCGGCGGAGAAATATATATATATATATATATATATATATATATATATATATATATGCGCACACACACACATAGATATAAACGTATTCTCCGTTGAGATATTGCAGCCGCTGCTGTGTCCAGGCCCAGGAGCCTTAGCACTGTGCTGTGATGTCACTCAATACCACTGACATCACTAGGTGTAAACAACATCTCTCCTTTGCTGTGTATGTGACTATGGAGCTGTTTGGTGATGTCGTCTATTACGGCCTTCATAGAAGCAACAGGAGATTGTTGCATCCATCTTGAACCCTCAGAACTACAGTGCTATGATGTCACTCACTTCCACAGGCCTTGCAGAGTGTAAACAACAACAACCCAGCTTTGTTGTGTATGTAACCATAGGGATTTGTGATGTCACCTAGAACCTTCACAGCAGCGACAGCTTTATGAGGAGCATCAGCACTGCTCTGCCTGAGCAGAACCATCACCGCCATAGGTTGTCAAATAACCCGGATTTAACCCACACAGGTAAGTTCAATGGGGTGCAGGCATGTCCTCTATGCTTACAGCTTCCCGTGGGTGTTGGTTTGATACCGTTTGGGGACAGCCAAGGAGGCATCTGCAGGCAACAAAGGTAGGTGTGTGCTTGTGTGTGTGTTTCCTATGCAGATCCTAAGCCCAGTGTCACATGCAAGTAGGAGGAGTAAGAAGGGTTCCTGGCAAATCCGGGTTATGGATTGCATTTAAAAAGGCCCCGGGGGAGTGCAATGGGCCCCTGTCTTGCTGCTTAGCAATAATGGTATGGGTTTAGGTTCTGCTGTGTGTACTGGTGGTTGACTGCCCCCCAGCCCAGAGTGTGCATGGAAAATTGTCTGGCAGCCTCCCTGACAGCAAGCAGTGATAGTGCCCATGAAGGGGACCTTGTTGGGCCCGCCCCTTTCACGGTTATCGCTTCTCGGCCTTTTGGCTAAGATCAAGTGTAGTATCTGTTCTTATCAGTTTAATATCTGATACGTCCCCTATCTGGGGACCATATATTAAATGGATTTTTGAGAACGGGGGCCGATTTCGAAGCTTGCTTCCGTCGCCCTATGCATTGACCCGATATGGCAGTATCTTCGGGTACAGTGCACCACCCCCTTACAGGGTTAAAAAGAAAGATTCCTACTTTCATTGCTACCTGCTTGCTGGCTAGCCAGCTAGCCAGCCCTGTGGGCCTTGCTGCTGCTGCAGCAGCCAAAAAACAAAAGGTGGTGCTGCTGCTGCTTCTGCTGCTTCTGCTTCTGCTTGTGTCTGGCCCCTGTTGGAGCGTCCAGGCACAGGACTTCTGCTGCTGCTGACTAAATGGCCTCCTTAATTGGATCATTTGAGTAGCCAGCACACCTGTGCAGGTAGGGCATGACATGATAGGCAGCTGCCTTGATAGCGGGTGGGTGCTGAATGTTCCTAATTGACAAAATAAGATTAATGCTTATGAAGAAATATAAAATCTCATCCCTTCCCCAATATCGCGCCACACCCCTACCCCTTAATTCCCTGGTTGAACTTGATGGACATATGTCTTTTTTCGACCGTACTAACTATGTAACTATGTAACATAAGATGGGGGGGGGGTCTCCTGGCTGTTCACACAGGTGTGTCATTGCTGTACATTGACCATGCATTGCTTCTGTGGTATTGCAAAGGCAAAGACAAATGCTTCCAGCCATCCATTGCACTAATGGATTGGTCATCAGCTGGCTGTCTATGTCCCGCATCAATATAGACCAAAGTACAGAGGGTTAGGCTATGCTATTGTGCACCTACCTGATGCATCAGAAGGTGCGAGGCCCTTGCTAAATTCTGTGCACAGACTTTGAGATCTATGCTTTAGACTGTATCTAAACCTGCTCCAACATGGACTGACATTCTGGCCTACTTTCAGCCGATGCGACTTGTCTGTCGCTGAACAGTCGCTTTTTATGTATTCAGCACCTATGTATAATGTTGTAAAAATGCTCTAGAAGCTAAAGTCGCAGAAATGTCACACATATTTGGCCTGCAACTTTCTGTGCGACAAATTCAGACAGGAAAAATCAGTATAAATCCTTAGAAAATTATCCCCCAGTGTCTCCATCTGCTGGCGGTATTGAATAAGCATTGCTGCACTGATGGGGTATGCATTAGACGGAAAAAAAGAAGAAAAAGAAGAATAATACGCCCAGAAAAGAGGCGAAAAGGAGAAAAACGTAAAAAAACGTGAAAAAAAAGTAAGAGGAAGAGAAGGGAAAAAAAGGTGGAAATGGGTTTAAAAGTGATTTCGGCGGAGAAATATATATATATATATATATATATATATATATATATATATGCGCACACACACACATAGATATAAACGTATTCTCCGTTGAGATATTGCAGCCGCTGCTGTGTCCAGGCCCAGGAGCCTTAGCACTGTGCTGTGATGTCACTCAATACCACTGACATCACTAGGTGTAAACAACATCTCTCCTTTGCTGTGTATGTGACTATGGAGCTGTTTGGTGATGTCGTCTATTACGGCCTTCATAGAAGCAACAGGAGATTGTTGCATCCATCTTGAACCCTCAGAACTACAGTGCTATGATGTCACTCACTTCCACAGGCCTTGCAGAGTGTAAACAACAACAACCCAGCTTTGTTGTGTATGTAACCATAGGGATTTGTGATGTCACCTAGAACCTTCACAGCAGCGACAGCTTTATGAGGAGCATCAGCACTGCTCTGCCTGAGCAGAACCATCACCGCCATAGGTTGTCAAATAACCCGGATTTAACCCACACAGGTAAGTCCAATGGGGTGCAGGCATGTCCTCTATGCTTACAGCTTCCCGTGGGTGTTGGTTTGATACCGTTTGGGGACAGCCAAGGAGGCATCTGCAGGCAACAAAGGTAGGTGTGTGCTTGTGTGTGTGTTTCCTATGCAGATCCTAAGCCCAGTGTCACATGCAAGTAGGAGGAGTAAGAAGGGTTCCTGGCAAATCCGGGTTATGGATTGCATTTAAAAAGGCCCCGTGGGAGTGCAATGGGCCCCTGTCTTGCTGCTTAGCAATAATGGTATGGGTTTAGGTTCTGCTGTGTGTACTGGTGGTTGACTGCCCCCCAGCCCAGAGTGTGCATGGAAAATTGTCTGGCAGCCTCCCTGACAGCAAGCAGTGATAGTGCCCATGAAGGGGACCTTGTTGGGCCCGCCCCTTTCACGGTTATCGCTTCTCGGCCTTTTGGCTAAGATCAAGTGTAGTATCTGTTCTTATCAGTTTAATATCTGATACGTCCCCTATCTGGGGACCATATATTAAATGGATTTTTGAGAACGGGGGCCGATTTCGAAGCTTGCTTCCGTCGCCCTATGCATTGACCCGATATGGCAGTATCTTCGGGTACAGTGCACCACCCCCTTACAGGGTTAAAAAGAAAGATTCCTACTTTCATTGCTACCTGCTTGCTGGCTAGCCAGCTAGCCAGCCCTGTGGGCCTTGCTGCTGCTGCAGCCAAAAAACAAAAGGTGGTGCTGCTGCTGCTTCTGCTGCTTCTGCTTCTGCTTGTGTCTGGCCCCTGTTGGAGCGTCCAGGCACAGGACTTCTGCTGCTGCTGACTAAATGGCCTCCTTAATTGGATCATTTGAGTAGCCAGCACACCTGTGCAGGTAGGGCATGACATGATAGGCAGCTGCCTTGATAGCGGGTGGGTGCTGAATGTTCCTAATTGACAAAATAAGATTAATGCTTATGAAGAAATATAAAATCTCATCCCTTCCCCAATATCGCGCCACACCCCTACCCCTTAATTCCCTGGTTGAACTTGATGGACATATGTCTTTTTTCGACCGTACTAACTATGTAACTATGTAACATAACATGGGGGGGGGGGGGGTCTCCTGGCTGTTCACACAGGTGTGTCATTGCTGTACATTGACCATGCATTGCTTCTGTGGTATTGCAAAGGCAAAGACAAATGCTTCCAGCCATCCATTGCACTAATGGATTGGTCATCAGCTGGCTGTCTATGTCCCGCATCAATATAGACCAAAGTACAGAGGGTTAGGCTATGCTATTGTGCACCTACCTGATGCATCAGAAGGTGCGAGGCCCTTGCTAAATTCTGTGCACAGACTTTGAGATCTATGCTTTAGACTGTATCTAAACCTGCTCCAACATGGACTGACATTCTGGCCTACTTTCAGCCGATGCGACTTGTCTGTCGCTGAACAGTCGCTTTTTATGTATTCAGCACCTATGTATAATGTTGTAAAAATGCTCTAGAAGCTAAAGTCGCAGAAATGTCACACATATTTGGCCTGCAACTTTCTGTGCGACAAATTCAGACAGGAAAAATCAGTATAAATCCTTAGAAAATTATCCCCCAGTGTCTCCATCTGCTGGCGGTATTGAATAAGCATTGCTGCACTGATGGGGTATGCATTAGACGAAAAAAAAGAAGAAAAAGAAGAATAATACGCCCAGAAAAGAGGCGAAAAGGAGAAAAACGTAAAAAAACGTGAAAAAAAAGTAAGAGGAAGAGAAGGGAAAAAAAGGTGGAAATGGGTTTAAAAGTGATTTCGGCGGAGAAATATATATATATATATATATATATATATATATATATATATATATATATATGCGCACACACACACATAGATATAAACGTATTCTCCGTTGAGATATTGCAGCCGCTGCTGTGTCCAGGCCCAGGAGCCTTAGCACTGTGCTGTGATGTCACTCAATACCACTGACATCACTAGGTGTAAACAACATCTCTCCTTTGCTGTGTATGTGACTATGGAGCTGTTTGGTGATGTCGTCTATTACGGCCTTCATAGAAGCAACAGGAGATTGTTGCATCCATCTTGAACCCTCAGAACTACAGTGCTATGATGTCACTCACTTCCACAGGCCTTGCAGAGTGTAAACAACAACAACCCAGCTTTGTTGTGTATGTAACCATAGGGATTTGTGATGTCACCTAGAACCTTCACAGCAGCGACAGCTTTATGAGGAGCATCAGCACTGCTCTGCCTGAGCAGAACCATCACCGCCATAGGTTGTCAAATAACCCGGATTTAACCCACACAGGTAAGTCCAATGGGGTGCAGGCATGTCCTCTATGCTTACAGCTTCCCGTGGGTGTTGGTTTGATACCGTTTGGGGACAGCCAAGGAGGCATCTGCAGGCAACAAAGGTAGGTGTGTGCTTGTGTGTGTGTTTCCTATGCAGATCCTAAGCCCAGTGTCACATGCAAGTAGGAGGAGTAAGAAGGGTTCCTGGCAAATCCGGGTTATGGATTGCATTTAAAAAGGCCCCGTGGGAGTGCAATGGGCCCCTGTCTTGCTGCTTAGCAATAATGGTATGGGTTTAGGTTCTGCTGTGTGTACTGGTGGTTGACTGCCCCCCAGCCCAGAGTGTGCATGGAAAATTGTCTGGCAGCCTCCCTGACAGCAAGCAGTGATAGTGCCCATGAAGGGGACCTTGTTGGGCCCGCCCCTTTCACGGTTATCGCTTCTCGGCCTTTTGGCTAAGATCAAGTGTAGTATCTGTTCTTATCAGTTTAATATCTGATACGTCCCCTATCTGGGGACCATATATTAAATGGATTTTTGAGAACGGGGGCCGATTTCGAAGCTTGCTTCCGTCGCCCTATGCATTGACCCGATATGGCAGTATCTTCGGGTACAGTGCACCACCCCCTTACAGGGTTAAAAAGAAAGATTCCTACTTTCATTGCTACCTGCTTGCTGGCTAGCCAGCTAGCCAGCCCTGTGGGCCTTGCTGCTGCTGCAGCCAAAAAACAAAAGGTGGTGCTGCTGCTGCTTCTGCTGCTTCTGCTTCTGCTTGTGTCTGGCCCCTGTTGGAGCGTCCAGGCACAGGACTTCTGCTGCTGCTGACTAAATGGCCTCCTTAATTGGATCATTTGAGTAGCCAGCACACCTGTGCAGGTAGGGCATGACATGATAGGCAGCTGCCTTGATAGCGGGTGGGTGCTGAATGTTCCTAATTGACAAAATAAGATTAATGCTTATGAAGAAATATAAAATCTCATCCCTTCCCCAATATCGCGCCACACCCCTACCCCTTAATTCCCTGGTTGAACTTGATGGACATATGTCTTTTTTCGACCGTACTAACTATGTAACTATGTAACATAACATGGGGGGGGGGGGTCTCCTGGCTGTTCACACAGGTGTGTCATTGCTGTACATTGACCATGCATTGCTTCTGTGGTATTGCAAAGGCAAAGACAAATGCTTCCAGCCATCCATTGCACTAATGGATTGGTCATCAGCTGGCTGTCTATGTCCCGCATCAATATAGACCAAAGTACAGAGGGTTAGGCTATGCTATTGTGCACCTACCTGATGCATCAGAAGGTGCGAGGCCCTTGCTAAATTCTGTGCACAGACTTTGAGATCTATGCTTTAGACTGTATCTAAACCTGCTCCAACATGGACTGACATTCTGGCCTACTTTCAGCCGATGCGACTTGTCTGTCGCTGAACAGTCGCTTTTTATGTATTCAGCACCTATGTATAATGTTGTAAAAATGCTCTAGAAGCTAAAGTCGCAGAAATGTCACACATATTTGGCCTGCAACTTTCTGTGCGACAAATTCAGACAGGAAAAATCAGTATAAATCCTTAGAAAATTATCCCCCAGTGTCTCCATCTGCTGGCGGTATTGAATAAGCATTGCTGCACTGATGGGGTATGCATTAGACGAAAAAAAAGAAGAAAAAGAAGAATAATACGCCCAGAAAAGAGGCGAAAAGGAGAAAAACGTAAAAAAACGTGAAAAAAAAGTAAGAGGAAGAGAAGGGAAAAAAAGGTGGAAATGGGTTTAAAAGTGATTTCGGCGGAGAAATATATATATATATATACATATATATATATATATATATGCGCACACACACACATAGATATAAACGTATTCTCCGTTGAGATATTGCAGCCGCTGCTGTGTCCAGGCCCAGGAGCCTTAGCACTGTGCTGTGATGTCACTCAATACCACTGACATCACTAGGTGTAAACAACATCTCTCCTTTGCTGTGTATGTGACTATGGAGCTGTTTGGTGATGTCGTCTATTACGGCCTTCATAGAAGCAACAGGAGATTGTTGCACCCATCTAGAACCCTCAGAACTACAGTGCTATGATGTCACTCACTTCCACAGGCCTTGCAGAGTGTAAACAACAACAACCCAGCTTTGTTGTGTATGTAACCATAGGGATTTGTGATGTCACCTAGAACCTTCACAGCAGCGACAGCTTTATGAGGAGCATCAGCACTGCTCTGCCTGAGCAGAACCATCACCGCCATAGGTTGTCAAATAACCCGGATTTAACCCACACAGGTAAGTCCAATGGGGTGCAGGCATGTCCTCTATGCTTACAGCTTCCCGTGGGTGTTGGTTTGATACCGTTTGGGGACAGCCAAGGAGGCATCTGCAGGCAACAAAGGTAGGTGTGTGCTTGTGTGTGTGTTTCCTATGCAGATCCTAAGCCCAGTGTCACATGCAAGTAGGAGGAGTAAGAAGGGTTCCTGGCAAATCCGGGTTATGGATTGCATTTAAAAAGGCCCCGTGGGAGTGCAATGGGCCCCTGTCTTGCTGCTTAGCAATAATGGTATGGGTTTAGGTTCTGCTGTGTGTACTGGTGGTTGACTGCCCCCCAGCCCAGAGTGTGCATGGAAAATTGTCTGGCAGCCTCCCTGACAGCAAGCAGTGATAGTGCCCATGAAGGGGACCTTGTTGGGCCCGCCCCTTTCACGGTTATCGCTTCTCGGCCTTTTGGCTAAGATCAAGTGTAGTATCTGTTCTTATCAGTTTAATATCTGATACGTCCCCTATCTGGGGACCATATATTAAATGGATTTTTGAGAACGGGGGCCGATTTCGAAGCTTGCTTCCGTCGCCCTATGCATTGACCCGATATGGCAGTATCTTCGGGTACAGTGCACCACCCCCTTACAGGGTTAAAAAGAAAGATTCCTACTTTCATTGCTACCTGCTTGCTGGCTAGCCAGCTAGCCAGCCCTGTGGGCCTTGCTGCTGCTGCAGCCAAAAAACAAAAGGTGGTGCTGCTGCTGCTTCTGCTGCTTCTGCTTCTGCTTGTGTCTGGCCCCTGTTGGAGCGTCCAGGCACAGGACTTCTGCTGCTGCTGACTAAATGGCCTCCTTAATTGGATCATTTGAGTAGCCAGCACACCTGTGCAGGTAGGGCATGACATGATAGGCAGCTGCCTTGATAGCGGGTGGGTGCTGAATGTTCCTAATTGACAAAATAAGATTAATGCTTATGAAGAAATATAAAATCTCATCCCTTCCCCAATATCGCGCCACACCCCTACCCCTTAATTCCCTGGTTGAACTTGATGGACATATGTCTTTTTTCGACCGTACTAACTATGTAACTATGTAACATAACATGGGGGGGGGGGTCTCCTGGCTGTTCACACAGGTGTGTCATTGCTGTACATTGACCATGCATTGCTTCTGTGGTATTGCAAAGGCAAAGACAAATGCTTCCAGCCATCCATTGCACTAATGGATTGGTCATCAGCTGGCTGTCTATGTCCCGCATCAATATAGACCAAAGTACAGAGGGTTAGGCTATGCTATTGTGCACCTACCTGATGCATCAGAAGGTGCGAGGCCCTTGCTAAATTCTGTGCACAGACTTTGAGATCTATGCTTTAGACTGTATCTAAACCTGCTCCAACATGGACTGACATTCTGGCCTACTTTCAGCCGATGCGACTTGTCTGTCGCTGAACAGTCGCTTTTTATGTATTCAGCACCTATGTATAATGTTGTAAAAATGCTCTAGAAGCTAAAGTCGCAGAAATGTCACACATATTTGGCCTGCAACTTTCTGTGCGACAAATTCAGACAGGAAAAATCAGTATAAATCCTTAGAAAATTATCCCCCAGTGTCTCCATCTGCTGGCGGTATTGAATAAGCATTGCTGCACTGATGGGGTATGCATTAGACGAAAAAAAAGAAGAAAAAGAAGAATAATACGCCCAGAAAAGAGGCGAAAAGGAGAAAAACGTAAAAAAACGTGAAAAAAAAGTAAGAGGAAGAGAAGGGAAAAAAAGGTGGAAATGGGTTTAAAAGTGATTTCGGCGGAGAAATATATATATATATATATATATATATATATATATATATATATGCGCACACACACACATAGATATAAACGTATTCTCCGTTGAGATATTGCAGCCGCTGCTGTGTCCAGGCCCAGGAGCCTTAGCACTGTGCTGTGATGTCACTCAATACCACTGACATCACTAGGTGTAAACAACATCTCTCCTTTGCTGTGTATGTGACTATGGAGCTGTTTGGTGATGTCGTCTATTACGGCCTTCATAGAAGCAACAGGAGATTGTTGCATCCATCTTGAACCCTCAGAACTACAGTGCTATGATGTCACTCACTTCCACAGGCCTTGCAGAGTGTAAACAACAACAACCCAGCTTTGTTGTGTATGTAACCATAGGGATTTGTGATGTCACCTAGAACCTTCACAGCAGCGACAGCTTTATGAGGAGCATCAGCACTGCTCTGCCTGAGCAGAACCATCACCGCCATAGGTTGTCAAATAACCCGGATTTAACCCACACAGGTAAGTCCAATGGGGTGCAGGCATGTCCTCTATGCTTACAGCTTCCCGTGGGTGTTGGTTTGATACCGTTTGGGGACAGCCAAGGAGGCATCTGCAGGCAACAAAGGTAGGTGTGTGCTTGTGTGTGTGTTTCCTATGCAGATCCTAAGCCCAGTGTCACATGCAAGTAGGAGGAGTAAGAAGGGTTCCTGGCAAATCCGGGTTATGGATTGCATTTAAAAAGGCCCCGTGGGAGTGCAATGGGCCCCTGTCTTGCTGCTTAGCAATAATGGTATGGGTTTAGGTTCTGCTGTGTGTACTGGTGGTTGACTGCCCCCCAGCCCAGAGTGTGCATGGAAAATTGTCTGGCAGCCTCCCTGACAGCAAGCAGTGATAGTGCCCATGAAGGGGACCTTGTTGGGCCCGCCCCTTTCACGGTTATCGCTTCTCGGCCTTTTGGCTAAGATCAAGTGTAGTATCTGTTCTTATCAGTTTAATATCTGATACGTCCCCTATCTGGGGACCATATATTAAATGGATTTTTGAGAACGGGGGCCGATTTCGAAGCTTGCTTCCGTCGCCCTATGCATTGACCCGATATGGCAGTATCTTCGGGTACAGTGCACCACCCCCTTACAGGGTTAAAAAGAAAGATTCCTACTTTCATTGCTACCTGCTTGCTGGCTAGCCAGCTAGCCAGCCCTGTGGGCCTTGCTGCTGCTGCAGCCAAAAAACAAAAGGTGGTGCTGCTGCTGCTTCTGCTGCTTCTGCTTCTGCTTGTGTCTGGCCCCTGTTGGAGCGTCCAGGCACAGGACTTCTGCTGCTGCTGACTAAATGGCCTCCTTAATTGGATCATTTGAGTAGCCAGCACACCTGTGCAGGTAGGGCATGACATGATAGGCAGCTGCCTTGATAGCGGGTGGGTGCTGAATGTTCCTAATTGACAAAATAAGATTAATGCTTATGAAGAAATATAAAATCTCATCCCTTCCCCAATATCGCGCCACACCCCTACCCCTTAATTCCCTGGTTGAACTTGATGGACATATGTCTTTTTTCGACCGTACTAACTATGTAACTATGTAACATAACATGGGGGGGGGGGTCTCCTGGCTGTTCACACAGGTGTGTCATTGCTGTACATTGACCATGCATTGCTTCTGTGGTATTGCAAAGGCAAAGACAAATGCTTCCAGCCATCCATTGCACTAATGGATTGGTCATCAGCTGGCTGTCTATGTCCCGCATCAATATAGACCAAAGTACAGAGGGTTAGGCTATGCTATTGTGCACCTACCTGATGCATCAGAAGGTGCGAGGCCCTTGCTAAATTCTGTGCACAGACTTTGAGATCTATGCTTTAGACTGTATCTAAACCTGCTCCAACATGGACTGACATTCTGGCCTACTTTCAGCCGATGCGACTTGTCTGTCGCTGAACAGTCGCTTTTTATGTATTCAGCACCTATGTATAATGTTGTAAAAATGCTCTAGAAGCTAAAGTCGCAGAAATGTCACACATATTTGGCCTGCAACTTTCTGTGCGACAAATTCAGACAGGAAAAATCAGTATAAATCCTTAGAAAATTATCCCCCAGTGTCTCCATCTGCTGGCGGTATTGAATAAGCATTGCTGCACTGATGGGGTATGCATTAGACGAAAAAAAAGAAGAAAAAGAAGAATAATACGCCCAGAAAAGAGGCGAAAAGGAGAAAAACGTAAAAAAACGTGAAAAAAAAGTAAGAGGAAGAGAAGGGAAAAAAAGGTGGAAATGGGTTTAAAAGTGATTTCGGCGGAGAAATATATATATATATATATATATATATATATATATATATATATATATGCGCACACACACACATAGATATAAACGTATTCTCCGTTGAGATATTGCAGCCGCTGCTGTGTCCAGGCCCAGGAGCCTTAGCACTGTGCTGTGATGTCACTCAATACCACTGACATCACTAGGTGTAAACAACATCTCTCCTTTGCTGTGTATGTGACTATGGAGCTGTTTGGTGATGTCGTCTATTACGGCCTTCATAGAAGCAACAGGAGATTGTTGCATCCATCTTGAACCCTCAGAACTACAGTGCTATGATGTCACTCACTTCCACAGGCCTTGCAGAGTGTAAACAACAACAACCCAGCTTTGTTGTGTATGTAACCATAGGGATTTGTGATGTCACCTAGAACCTTCACAGCAGCGACAGCTTTATGAGGAGCATCAGCACTGCTCTGCCTGAGCAGAACCATCACCGCCATAGGTTGTCAAATAACCCGGATTTAACCCACACAGGTAAGTCCAATGGGGTGCAGGCATGTCCTCTATGCTTACAGCTTCCCGTGGGTGTTGGTTTGATACCGTTTGGGGACAGCCAAGGAGGCATCTGCAGGCAACAAAGGTAGGTGTGTGCTTGTGTGTGTGTTTCCTATGCAGATCCTAAGCCCAGTGTCACATGCAAGTAGGAGGAGTAAGAAGGGTTCCTGGCAAATCCGGGTTATGGATTGCATTTAAAAAGGCCCCGTGGGAGTGCAATGGGCCCCTGTCTTGCTGCTTAGCAATAATGGTATGGGTTTAGGTTCTGCTGTGTGTACTGGTGGTTGACTGCCCCCCAGCCCAGAGTGTGCATGGAAAATTGTCTGGCAGCCTCCCTGACAGCAAGCAGTGATAGTGCCCATGAAGGGGACCTTGTTGGGCCCGCCCCTTTCACGGTTATCGCTTCTCGGCCTTTTGGCTAAGATCAAGTGTAGTATCTGTTCTTATCAGTTTAATATCTGATACGTCCCCTATCTGGGGACCATATATTAAATGGATTTTTGAGAACGGGGGCCGATTTCGAAGCTTGCTTCCGTCGCCCTATGCATTGACCCGATATGGCAGTATCTTCGGGTACAGTGCACCACCCCCTTACAGGGTTAAAAAGAAAGATTCCTACTTTCATTGCTACCTGCTTGCTGGCTAGCCAGCTAGCCAGCCCTGTGGGCCTTGCTGCTGCTGCAGCCAAAAAACAAAAGGTGGTGCTGCTGCTGCTTCTGCTGCTTCTGCTTCTGCTTGTGTCTGGCCCCTGTTGGAGCGTCCAGGCACAGGACTTCTGCTGCTGCTGACTAAATGGCCTCCTTAATTGGATCATTTGAGTAGCCAGCACACCTGTGCAGGTAGGGCATGACATGATAGGCAGCTGCCTTGATAGCGGGTGGGTGCTGAATGTTCCTAATTGACAAAATAAGATTAATGCTTATGAAGAAATATAAAATCTCATCCCTTCCCCAATATCGCGCCACACCCCTACCCCTTAATTCCCTGGTTGAACTTGATGGACATATGTCTTTTTTCGACCGTACTAACTATGTAACTATGTAACATAACATGGGGGGGGGGGTCTCCTGGCTGTTCACACAGGTGTGTCATTGCTGTACATTGACCATGCATTGCTTCTGTGGTATTGCAAAGGCAAAGACAAATGCTTCCAGCCATCCATTGCACTAATGGATTGGTCATCAGCTGGCTGTCTATGTCCCGCATCAATATAGACCAAAGTACAGAGGGTTAGGCTATGCTATTGTGCACCTACCTGATGCATCAGAAGGTGCGAGGCCCTTGCTAAATTCTGTGCACAGACTTTGAGATCTATGCTTTAGACTGTATCTAAACCTGCTCCAACATGGACTGACATTCTGGCCTACTTTCAGCCGATGCGACTTGTCTGTCGCTGAACAGTCGCTTTTTATGTATTCAGCACCTATGTATAATGTTGTAAAAATGCTCTAGAAGCTAAAGTCGCAGAAATGTCACACATATTTGGCCTGCAACTTTCTGTGCGACAAATTCAGACAGGAAAAATCAGTATAAATCCTTAGAAAATTATCCCCCAGTGTCTCCATCTGCTGGCGGTATTGAATAAGCATTGCTGCACTGATGGGGTATGCATTAGACGAAAAAAAAGAAGAAAAAGAAGAATAATACGCCCAGAAAAGAGGCGAAAAGGAGAAAAACGTAAAAAAACGTGAAAAAAAAGTAAGAGGAAGAGAAGGGAAAAAAAGGTGGAAATGGGTTTAAAAGTGATTTCGGCGGAGAAATATATATATATATATATATATATATATATATATATATATATATATATATGCGCACACACACACATAGATATAAACGTATTCTCCGTTGAGATATTGCAGCCGCTGCTGTGTCCAGGCCCAGGAGCCTTAGCACTGTGCTGTGATGTCACTCAATACCACTGACATCACTAGGTGTAAACAACATCTCTCCTTTGCTGTGTATGTGACTATGGAGCTGTTTGGTGATGTCGTCTATTACGGCCTTCATAGAAGCAACAGGAGATTGTTGCATCCATCTTGAACCCTCAGAACTACAGTGCTATGATGTCACTCACTTCCACAGGCCTTGCAGAGTGTAAACAACAACAACCCAGCTTTGTTGTGTATGTAACCATAGGGATTTGTGATGTCACCTAGAACCTTCACAGCAGCGACAGCTTTATGAGGAGCATCAGCACTGCTCTGCCTGAGCAGAACCATCACCGCCATAGGTTGTCAAATAACCCGGATTTAACCCACACAGGTAAGTCCAATGGGGTGCAGGCATGTCCTCTATGCTTACAGCTTCCCGTGGGTGTTGGTTTGATACCGTTTGGGGACAGCCAAGGAGGCATCTGCAGGCAACAAAGGTAGGTGTGTGCTTGTGTGTGTGTTTCCTATGCAGATCCTAAGCCCAGTGTCACATGCAAGTAGGAGGAGTAAGAAGGGTTCCTGGCAAATCCGGGTTATGGATTGCATTTAAAAAGGCCCCGTGGGAGTGCAATGGGCCCCTGTCTTGCTGCTTAGCAATAATGGTATGGGTTTAGGTTCTGCTGTGTGTACTGGTGGTTGACTGCCCCCCAGCCCAGAGTGTGCATGGAAAATTGTCTGGCAGCCTCCCTGACAGCAAGCAGTGATAGTGCCCATGAAGGGGACCTTGTTGGGCCCGCCCCTTTCACGGTTATCGCTTCTCGGCCTTTTGGCTAAGATCAAGTGTAGTATCTGTTCTTATCAGTTTAATATCTGATACGTCCCCTATCTGGGGACCATATATTAAATGGATTTTTGAGAACGGGGGCCGATTTCGAAGCTTGCTTCCGTCGCCCTATGCATTGACCCGATATGGCAGTATCTTCGGGTACAGTGCACCACCCCCTTACAGGGTTAAAAAGAAAGATTCCTACTTTCATTGCTACCTGCTTGCTGGCTAGCCAGCTAGCCAGCCCTGTGGGCCTTGCTGCTGCTGCAGCCAAAAAACAAAAGGTGGTGCTGCTGCTGCTTCTGCTGCTTCTGCTTCTGCTTGTGTCTGGCCCCTGTTGGAGCGTCCAGGCACAGGACTTCTGCTGCTGCTGACTAAATGGCCTCCTTAATTGGATCATTTGAGTAGCCAGCACACCTGTGCAGGTAGGGCATGACATGATAGGCAGCTGCCTTGATAGCGGGTGGGTGCTGAATGTTCCTAATTGACAAAATAAGATTAATGCTTATGAAGAAATATAAAATCTCATCCCTTCCCCAATATCGCGCCACACCCCTACCCCTTAATTCCCTGGTTGAACTTGATGGACATATGTCTTTTTTCGACCGTACTAACTATGTAACTATGTAACATAACATGGGGGGGGGGGTCTCCTGGCTGTTCACACAGGTGTGTCATTGCTGTACATTGACCATGCATTGCTTCTGTGGTATTGCAAAGGCAAAGACAAATGCTTCCAGCCATCCATTGCACTAATGGATTGGTCATCAGCTGGCTGTCTATGTCCCGCATCAATATAGACCAAAGTACAGAGGGTTAGGCTATGCTATTGTGCACCTACCTGATGCATCAGAAGGTGCGAGGCCCTTGCTAAATTCTGTGCACAGACTTTGAGATCTATGCTTTAGACTGTATCTAAACCTGCTCCAACATGGACTGACATTCTGGCCTACTTTCAGCCGATGCGACTTGTCTGTCGCTGAACAGTCGCTTTTTATGTATTCAGCACCTATGTATAATGTTGTAAAAATGCTCTAGAAGCTAAAGTCGCAGAAATGTCACACATATTTGGCCTGCAACTTTCTGTGCGACAAATTCAGACAGGAAAAATCAGTATAAATCCTTAGAAAATTATCCCCCAGTGTCTCCATCTGCTGGCGGTATTGAATAAGCATTGCTGCACTGATGGGGTATGCATTAGACGAAAAAAAAGAAGAAAAAGAAGAATAATACGCCCAGAAAAGAGGCGAAAAGGAGAAAAACGTAAAAAAACGTGAAAAAAAAGTAAGAGGAAGAGAAGGGAAAAAAAGGTGGAAATGGGTTTAAAAGTGATTTCGGCGGAGAAATATATATATATATATATATATATATATATATATATATATATATATATGCGCACACACCACACACACACATAGATATAAACGTATTCTCCGTTGAGATATTGCAGCCGCTGCTGTGTCCAGGCCCAGGAGCCTTAGCACTGTGCTGTGATGTCACTCAATACCACTGACATCACTAGGTGTAAACAACATCTCTCCTTTGCTGTGTATGTGACTATGGAGCTGTTTGGTGATGTCGTCTATTACGGCCTTCATAGAAGCAACAGGAGATTGTTGCATCCATCTTGAACCCTCAGAACTACAGTGCTATGATGTCACTCACTTCCACAGGCCTTGCAGAGTGTAAACAACAACAACCCAGCTTTGTTGTGTATGTAACCATAGGGATTTGTGATGTCACCTAGAACCTTCACAGCAGCGACAGCTTTATGAGGAGCATCAGCACTGCTCTGCCTGAGCAGAACCATCACCGCCATAGGTTGTCAAATAACCCGGATTTAACCCACACAGGTAAGTCCAATGGGGTGCAGGCATGTCCTCTATGCTTACAGCTTCCCGTGGGTGTTGGTTTGATACCGTTTGGGGACAGCCAAGGAGGCATCTGCAGGCAACAAAGGTAGGTGTGTGCTTGTGTGTGTGTTTCCTATGCAGATCCTAAGCCCAGTGTCACATGCAAGTAGGAGGAGTAAGAAGGGTTCCTGGCAAATCCGGGTTATGGATTGCATTTAAAAAGGCCCCGTGGGAGTGCAATGGGCCCCTGTCTTGCTGCTTAGCAATAATGGTATGGGTTTAGGTTCTGCTGTGTGTACTGGTGGTTGACTGCCCCCCAGCCCAGAGTGTGCATGGAAAATTGTCTGGCAGCCTCCCTGACAGCAAGCAGTGATAGTGCCCATGAAGGGGACCTTGTTGGGCCCGCCCCTTTCACGGTTATCGCTTCTCGGCCTTTTGGCTAAGATCAAGTGTAGTATCTGTTCTTATCAGTTTAATATCTGATACGTCCCCTATCTGGGGACCATATATTAAATGGATTTTTGAGAACGGGGGCCGATTTCGAAGCTTGCTTCCGTCGCCCTATGCATTGACCCGATATGGCAGTATCTTCGGGTACAGTGCACCACCCCCTTACAGGGTTAAAAAGAAAGATTCCTACTTTCATTGCTACCTGCTTGCTGGCTAGCCAGCTAGCCAGCCCTGTGGGCCTTGCTGCTGCTGCAGCCAAAAAACAAAAGGTGGTGCTGCTGCTGCTTCTGCTGCTTCTGCTTCTGCTTGTGTCTGGCCCCTGTTGGAGCGTCCAGGCACAGGACTTCTGCTGCTGCTGACTAAATGGCCTCCTTAATTGGATCATTTGAGTAGCCAGCACACCTGTGCAGGTAGGGCATGACATGATAGGCAGCTGCCTTGATAGCGGGTGGGTGCTGAATGTTCCTAATTGACAAAATAAGATTAATGCTTATGAAGAAATATAAAATCTCATCCCTTCCCCAATATCGCGCCACACCCCTACCCCTTAATTCCCTGGTTGAACTTGATGGACATATGTCTTTTTTCGACCGTACTAACTATGTAACTATGTAACATAACATGGGGGGGGGGGTCTCCTGGCTGTTCACACAGGTGTGTCATTGCTGTACATTGACCATGCATTGCTTCTGTGGTATTGCAAAGGCAAAGACAAATGCTTCCAGCCATCCATTGCACTAATGGATTGGTCATCAGCTGGCTGTCTATGTCCCGCATCAATATAGACCAAAGTACAGAGGGTTAGGCTATGCTATTGTGCACCTACCTGATGCATCAGAAGGTGCGAGGCCCTTGCTAAATTCTGTGCACAGACTTTGAGATCTATGCTTTAGACTGTATCTAAACCTGCTCCAACATGGACTGACATTCTGGCCTACTTTCAGCCGATGCGACTTGTCTGTCGCTGAACAGTCGCTTTTTATGTATTCAGCACCTATGTATAATGTTGTAAAAATGCTCTAGAAGCTAAAGTCGCAGAAATGTCACACATATTTGGCCTGCAACTTTCTGTGCGACAAATTCAGACAGGAAAAATCAGTATAAATCCTTAGAAAATTATCCCCCAGTGTCTCCATCTGCTGGCGGTATTGAATAAGCATTGCTGCACTGATGGGGTATGCATTAGACGAAAAAAAAGAAGAAAAAGAAGAATAATACGCCCAGAAAAGAGGCGAAAAGGAGAAAAACGTAAAAAAACGTGAAAAAAAAGTAAGAGGAAGAGAAGGGAAAAAAAGGTGGAAATGGGTTTAAAAGTGATTTCGGCGGAGAAATATATATATATATATATATATATATATATATATATATATGCGCACACACACACATAGATATAAACGTATTCTCCGTTGAGATATTGCAGCCGCTGCTGTGTCCAGGCCCAGGAGCCTTAGCACTGTGCTGTGATGTCACTCAATACCACTGACATCACTAGGTGTAAACAACATCTCTCCTTTGCTGTGTATGTGACTATGGAGCTGTTTGGTGATGTCGTCTATTACGGCCTTCATAGAAGCAACAGGAGATTGTTGCATCCATCTTGAACCCTCAGAACTACAGTGCTATGATGTCACTCACTTCCACAGGCCTTGCAGAGTGTAAACAACAACAACCCAGCTTTGTTGTGTATGTAACCATAGGGATTTGTGATGTCACCTAGAACCTTCACAGCAGCGACAGCTTTATGAGGAGCATCAGCACTGCTCTGCCTGAGCAGAACCATCACCGCCATAGGTTGTCAAATAACCCGGATTTAACCCACACAGGTAAGTCCAATGGGGTGCAGGCATGTCCTCTATGCTTACAGCTTCCCGTGGGTGTTGGTTTGATACCGTTTGGGGACAGCCAAGGAGGCATCTGCAGGCAACAAAGGTAGGTGTGTGCTTGTGTGTGTGTTTCCTATGCAGATCCTAAGCCCAGTGTCACATGCAAGTAGGAGGAGTAAGAAGGGTTCCTGGCAAATCCGGGTTATGGATTGCATTTAAAAAGGCCCCGTGGGAGTGCAATGGGCCCCTGTCTTGCTGCTTAGCAATAATGGTATGGGTTTAGGTTCTGCTGTGTGTACTGGTGGTTGACTGCCCCCCAGCCCAGAGTGTGCATGGAAAATTGTCTGGCAGCCTCCCTGACAGCAAGCAGTGATAGTGCCCATGAAGGGGACCTTGTTGGGCCCGCCCCTTTCACGGTTATCGCTTCTCGGCCTTTTGGCTAAGATCAAGTGTAGTATCTGTTCTTATCAGTTTAATATCTGATACGTCCCCTATCTGGGGACCATATATTAAATGGATTTTTGAGAACGGGGGCCGATTTCGAAGCTTGCTTCCGTCGCCCTATGCATTGACCCGATATGGCAGTATCTTCGGGTACAGTGCACCACCCCCTTACAGGGTTAAAAAGAAAGATTCCTACTTTCATTGCTACCTGCTTGCTGGCTAGCCAGCTAGCCAGCCCTGTGGGCCTTGCTGCTGCTGCAGCCAAAAAACAAGAGGTGGTGCTGCTTCTGCTGCTTCTGCTGCTTCTGCTTCTGCTTGTGTCTGGCCCCTGTTGGAGCGTCCAGGCACAGGACTTCTGCTGCTGCTGACTAAATGGCCTCCTTAATTGGATCATTTGAGTAGCCAGCACACCTGTGCAGGTAGGGCATGACATGATAGGCAGCTGCCTTGATAGCGGGTGGGTGCTGAATGTTCCTAATTGACAAAATAAGATTAATGCTTATGAAGAAATATAAAATCTCATCCCTTCCCCAATATCGCGCCACACCCCTACCCCTTAATTCCCTGGTTGAACTTGATGGACATATGTCTTTTTTCGACCGTACTAACTATGTAACTATGTAACATAACATGGGGGGGGGGGGTCTCCTGGCTGTTCACACAGGTGTGTCATTGCTGTACATTGACCATGCATTGCTTCTGTGGTATTGCAAAGGCAAAGACAAATGCTTCCAGCCATCCATTGCACTAATGGATTGGTCATCAGCTGGCTGTCTATGTCCCGCATCAATATAGACCAAAGTACAGAGGGTTAGGCTATGCTATTGTGCACCTACCTGATGCATCAGAAGGTGCGAGGCCCTTGCTAAATTCTGTGCACAGACTTTGAGATCTATGCTTTAGACTGTATCTAAACCTGCTCCAACATGGACTGACATTCTGGCCTACTTTCAGCCGATGCGACTTGTCTGTCGCTGAACAGTCGCTTTTTATGTATTCAGCACCTATGTATAATGTTGTAAAAATGCTCTAGAAGCTAAAGTCGCAGAAATGTCACACATATTTGGCCTGCAACTTTCTGTGCGACAAATTCAGACAGGAAAAATCAGTATAAATCCTTAGAAAATTATCCCCCAGTGTCTCCATCTGCTGGCGGTATTGAATAAGCATTGCTGCACTGATGGGGTATGCATTAGACGAAAAAAAAGAAGAAAAAGAAGAATAATACGCCCAGAAAAGAGGCGAAAAGGAGAAAAACGTAAAAAAACGTGAAAAAAAAGTAAGAGGAAGAGAAGGGAAAAAAAGGTGGAAATGGGTTTAAAAGTGATTTCGGCGGAGAAATATATATATATATATATATATATATATATATATATATATATATATGCGCACACACACACATAGATATAAACGTATTCTCCGTTGAGATATTGCAGCCGCTGCTGTGTCCAGGCCCAGGAGCCTTAGCACTGTGCTGTGATGTCACTCAATACCACTGACATCACTAGGTGTAAACAACATCTCTCCTTTGCTGTGTATGTGACTATGGAGCTGTTTGGTGATGTCGTCTATTACGGCCTTCATAGAAGCAACAGGAGATTGTTGCATCCATCTTGAACCCTCAGAACTACAGTGCTATGATGTCACTCACTTCCACAGGCCTTGCAGAGTGTAAACAACAACAACCCAGCTTTGTTGTGTATGTAACCATAGGGATTTGTGATGTCACCTAGAACCTTCACAGCAGCGACAGCTTTATGAGGAGCATCAGCACTGCTCTGCCTGAGCAGAACCATCACCGCCATAGGTTGTCAAATAACCCGGATTTAACCCACACAGGTAAGTCCAATGGGGTGCAGGCATGTCCTCTATGCTTACAGCTTCCCGTGGGTGTTGGTTTGATACCGTTTGGGGACAGCCAAGGAGGCATCTGCAGGCAACAAAGGTAGGTGTGTGCTTGTGTGTGTGTTTCCTATGCAGATCCTAAGCCCAGTGTCACATGCAAGTAGGAGGAGTAAGAAGGGTTCCTGGCAAATCCGGGTTATGGATTGCATTTAAAAAGGCCCCGTGGGAGTGCAATGGGCCCCTGTCTTGCTGCTTAGCAATAATGGTATGGGTTTAGGTTCTGCTGTGTGTACTGGTGGTTGACTGCCCCCCAGCCCAGAGTGTGCATGGAAAATTGTCTGGCAGCCTCCCTGACAGCAAGCAGTGATAGTGCCCATGAAGGGGACCTTGTTGGGCCCGCCCCTTTCACGGTTATCGCTTCTCGGCCTTTTGGCTAAGATCAAGTGTAGTAATACAGGAGATCTGGTCGGAAGGTACTCGGGTACCCCTCTCCTCGGCCTTGTGGGATCGCCCAGGTTTATTGCCTGGGCTTCACCCACTTGTTGCTATTGGGGAGAGGGCCTAGTCCCAGGGTAACGAGTAGCGATCGCCTCTCAAGACCTTCGGGTGGAGAGAGGTTAGAACCATGGATGATGATCCGGATCCAGGTTCTGTGCCGGCATACGCAAGGATCAAAAACACCGTGAGAATCATTCTCACGGATGATACCAAAAGGGCGGACGATTTGAAATTCGTAGTAGAGGACGTGCTCGGAGGAGTTTTCGGAATACAGAAGGGCGAAATATTGGCAATCCAGGACTACCCGAAGCGTAAAATTTTTGATGTGACGTTCACACAAAATGGCATCCACAGAGATTTTGTTACCAGAGCTGCTGCGAGTAAAGACAAAAAGCTTCAGGGTGTCCGGATTATTGAGCACGTTCTAGACGATATTAAGCTGGTGGTAGTAAAGATGTATTCCCCTTTCGCCAACCTACACGATGTTGAGTTGTTTTTACAAGTCTATTTTAGTAAGGTTGAGTGCAGAGGAAAAATCATGAACAGCTGTGGCATCTGGACATCTAAGTGGAGATTTCAGGTTACATGCAAAAAAGATGACAGATTGCCAGGGGGAATACAACTACCACCAGCTCGTTTTAAAATAAATAATATGTGTGGCGACCTCTTTTTTGCGGGGATGCCAAGCTACTGCAGGAAGTGTCACAGATATGGACACACAAAAGAAAACTGTGAAAGTACATGCAAAAAATGTGGTAGCACACAGCACGAGACAGAGAAATGCACAAGAGGAGGGAGGTGCAATTTCTGTCAACAATTCGGTCACCTTTTCTCCTCTTGTCCCCACAGACATAGGACGGAGCAGCAGTGGCAACCCTGGAGGCAGCAAGGACAGCAACCGGGACACCAGCCGAGGCAAGCAGAGCCAGTGATTACCCCCCCACAAGAGGTAAGCAGTGAGATGGAGAAGGAGAAAGACCCCCCTCAGGCAAAAGGAGGGGACCCTAAAGAGCAGAGGATGGCCAAAAAACGTGCAAGTGGTGGAAAAACTGGCCCCCAGGAGCATGCTGGGTTAAGAGAGGAGCGGACGGCGGCCGAATCCGCTCCTCAGCAACCTCTGGCTCAGGGTCCCCCTGAGAGCGATGATCCGGGTGGAGAGGTGAAGGTTAAAAGGCGGAGGGGCTCCAGAAGACTCTATTCGGAGGCGGTCCAGGGGGAGCCGATGGAAGTACCTGCGGATGCAGGGAACCCAAGTGACGTTCCTCCACAGGTCCCCATAGGGGATACCCCCCCTCCTCCCTGCCAGGAGGAGGTTTCAGGGGTGACCGTCTCTGAGGTACCAGAGACGGAACTAAGTGAACACCCGACCCCTATGGAGGGGCAAGAGGTGGAAGAACCCAATGAGTCTGGAGCCCTGATTGCCAGGATGCCCGAGAACAACTATGCCTCAATCATGATGGAGGAGGGGGGTCGGCTGAGTGATGGTGCCTCCTCTCCTGCTTCCTCTATGCGTACAGTTGAGTCAGATTTTGGGGGGTATGAGGCTTCGGAGGGGGAATCAGAGGTGTAAGACGTTTTCTTGTACATTCCCATGGCTGAGTTGTCCGGTCTGTCCTTGAACGTGAGAAGTGTGAGCACCAGAGTAAGAAGGGTTGCCCTATTTAATTACTTGTCGGTTTTTGCTGCTTCCGTCCTTTTCCTGCAGGAATGTGGCATCCCGCACAGATTAAATTATAAAGAATATGAAGATGATTGGGTGCACGGTCCATCAGTCTGGTCTGGATCAAATGAGTCCAGATCAGCAGGGGTCGCCATACTTTTTAAAGGGAACGTTTTAATTGAGAGTTTTAACGAAATTTTACCAGGCAGAATTTTATTGGTCAACGCTTTTATTAATGGTATTAAATGGCAGTTTTTAAATTTTTATGGTTCTCCTGATAAGAATGAAAGAATAAAAATGTTGGAGATTTTACCCCTTTTTATTAACAATTCTAGTCCTCTTGTTTTATCAGGTGATTTTAATTGTATTTTAAGGGGAGAACGCCGTTTTTCGAACGCAGTGAGTAGGAACTATGATAAGACGTCTTTTATGTTAAAAAACTTGATTTTAGATTTTAATCTCACTGATGTTTTTAAAAAATGTAATTTTAACGTACCAGAGGAAGACGGTGTTACCTGGAGCAATGCAAGCTGTAGCTCCAGGATAGATTTTATTTTTTGTTCTTATCAAGTACTGCCTTTTAACTGTGATCTTTTTACCAATGTTTTTTCTGACCATAAATTATTGTATTTTAAAGTTAAAAGTGATTTTAAAAAGAGATCTGGTAGGAATGCCTGGAAGTTAAACGTGTCCCTTTTAGAAGATCCGCAGGTTTTATCAGATTTTATCACCTTTTACAAGGAATGCAGACGAGTAAAAGACCCCAACACTCCCACCAGTATCTGGTGGGAAAAAATGAAACTAAAAATAAAAGAATTTTTTATCCGTGTTGGGGTTAGGAAAGCTAAAGAAAAACGTGAATTTTATAATATCCTAAATACTCGTCTGCAAACCCTGTACAAATTCAGAGCACATGGGATGGAGGTGGAGAAGGAGGTACATGATCTTAAAAAAGAAATAACTAAGTGCCTGGAGCAGAAAGGAAAAGAAATTATCTTTAGGTCTCGAATACAGCATCTTGAGGAAAACGAGACCTGCTCCAGGTATTTTTTTAAGAAAATACATGAAAATAGAAGGTTAATAGAAAACATTGAAGGAGTGAATGATGTACAGGGTATTTTAAAAAAGGTGCAAGAGTTTTATGCGGATCTTTTTAATGTAAAACACATTGATGAATGTTTTATGAATGACTCGTTAAAGGAGATCACCAATTTTTTAGATCCTGTCTCACAGTCTTTTTTATTGCAGAATATTTCAGAGCAGGAGATTTTAGAGACCGTCAAGAGTTTTAAAACAGGTAAAGTGCCTGGGCCGGATGGTATACCCATTGAATTTTATGTTACTTTTTATGGTATTTTAAAAGAAGATTTGTTCTCCCTTTTTACGGAAGTCTTTAAGTCTAAAATCCTCCCAGGCTCATGGAAGAAGGGTGATGTCTCCCTGCTATTCAAAAAGGGAGACCGGTCGGAACTCAAAAACTGGAGACCAATCACCCTTCTGAACTGCGACTATAAAATAATGGCGAAACTGTGTGCTAACCGCTTAAAGAACGTAATCCATAAAATAATTCATACAAACCAAGTCTGTGGGGTGCCTGGGAGGAGTTTATGGGAGAACCTAAACCTTTTAAAGGATGTAATTAGCGACACCAAATTAAGAAAAGGAAAGCTGGCGGTTTTATCCATAGATTTTGAAAAAGCTTTCGACAGGGTGTCACATTTTTATCTTTTTAAGGTTTTAGAGAAAATGGGTATACCTGATGGCTTTTTATTGTCTCTTAGAGCTTTTTATGATAACTGTACTAGTAAAATTTTAGTAAATGGTTTTAAGACACAGGGCGTGATTTTAAATTCCGGAGTGAAGCAGGGGTGTCCCTTGTCCCCACTACTCTTCATTTGCGCAATAGAGCCTCTTTTATGTACAATACGAAAGGATAAGCAGATCCATGGAGTCCCCCTGCCAGGAGGAGGGGGACTAGAGGCGAAGGTAGTGGGGTACATGGACGATGTTGCGGTGTTTTGCAGGGACACCCCATCGCTTCAGAAGACGCTAAAACAGATTCAATATTTTAATTGTGCCTCCGGTTTTAAAGTCAATTTTAACAAAAGTAACATTTTAAACATAGGCGGAATGCCTTTGTATGATGTGCCCGTCCCTGTGTCTGAGTCGGTGCAGATTTTAGGTGTCTCCTTTGACGAGTCTAATAATGGTTTTAATAGCTGGGACTTGGTGGCTCAAAAAATAAATAAGAAAATATGTATGTGGAACATGCGAGAACTTACAATGGAAGGGAAGGTTTTAATTACAAAAATGGTGCTTTTACCTATTTTATTGTATTTAAGTCTGGTTTTCCCACCCCCCGAAATGGTTCTAAAGAAAATAACAAAAGCTTGTTTTACTTTCTTTTGGAGTTCTAAGAGCGAAAAATTAAAGAGACAAATTGTGATAAAACCGAACTCCAGGGGCGGTAAGGATTTTCCAGATTTTAAAGCTTTCCTTTTAATAAAGTTTTTTAGCATGTGTTTTACTACTGTTTTTAAAGATAGCTACTGGTCTTATTTTGTTCGTTTTAATACTGGTTATTTTATGCGGAGGAACGGCTGGTTTTCTACAGTTTTAAGTTGCCCTTATTCTTTGAATTTACCCCCTCAATACATGATTTTAGGAAAAATTTTAAACTTATATAATTTTAAAGGTAAAAGTGTTCAGGATCTGTGCAATAGCAAAAAACTACTAAAGGAAATAAAAGAAACCAGTACCGTGACTCCCATCAAAAATTTTAACGAACAGAAGTGTATACAGATTTGGAAGATGTTGAGTATTAATTATCTTTTTAATTCACAGAAGGACCTGGCCTGGAGCTGCGCACACGAGTGTCTTCCATGCCGGGCATTCCAGCACCGAAGAGGATTATCCAACTCTGCAACCTGCCCGAGGGAGGGATGCCGACAAGAGGAGACCGTGCACCATCTAATATGGACTTGTTTTTACTCGCAGAAAATATGGACAAAGATACTCCCTCTGGTAAAAAGGATAACTGGACTAAAAGACTTAAATATTGCAGTGGTTTTTTATGGTTGCCTGGAATGCCCAACACGGACTCAAGAGACTATTGCATGGAAGATCATAAACTGTGTGAAGGCAGCTCTGTGGAAGGCCAGGAATATTTTATTGTTCAAGCATGAGGTTTTATCTGTGAAGGACATTTTATCTATCTGTTTTTATGAAATGTACCAGTACTATCTTTTAGACAAGAAGAGATTTCCGCTTTTATCTAGAAAATGGTTTTTAAAAGAATGGAATTCTATCTTGTAAAGCCACCAAGTGCCCATTTTATGTTTTAATATGTTGTAAATATGTTATTTATATGTAACTGTATTTATTGACATATTTGCACAACTTTGTTAACATTATTTAATTTTTAATAAAGTTGCCCCCGTAAGGGTAGTCAAGTTAAAAAAAAAATCTGTTCTTATCAGTTTAATATCTGATACGTCCCCTATCTGGGGACCATATATTAAATGGATTTTTGAGAACGGGGGCCGATTTCGAAGCTTGCTTCCGTCGCCCTATGCATTGACCCGATATGGCAGTATCTTCGGGTACAGTGCACCACCCCCTTACAGGGTTAAAAAGAAAGATTCCTACTTTCATTGCTACCTGCTTGCTGGCTAGCCAGCTAGCCAGCCCTGTGGGCCTTGCTGCTGCTGCAGCCAAAAAACAAAAGGTGGTGCTGCTGCTGCTTCTGCTGCTTCTGCTTCTGCTTGTGTCTGGCCCCTGTTGGAGCGTCCAGGCACAGGACTTCTGCTGCTGCTGACTAAATGGCCTCCTTAATTGGATCATTTGAGTAGCCAGCACACCTGTGCAGGTAGGGCATGACATGATAGGCAGCTGCCTTGATAGCGGGTGGGTGCTGAATGTTCCTAATTGACAAAATAAGATTAATGCTTATGAAGAAATATAAAATCTCATCCCTTCCCCAATATCGCGCCACACCCCTACCCCTTAATTCCCTGGTTGAACTTGATGGACATATGTCTTTTTTCGACCGTACTAACTATGTAACTATGTAACATAACATGGGGGGGGGGGTCTCCTGGCTGTTCACACAGGTGTGTCATTGCTGTACATTGACCATGCATTGCTTCTGTGGTATTGCAAAGGCAAAGACAAATGCTTCCAGCCATCCATTGCACTAATGGATTGGTCATCAGCTGGCTGTCTATGTCCCGCATCAATATAGACCAAAGTACAGAGGGTTAGGCTATGCTATTGTGCACCTACCTGATGCATCAGAAGGTGCGAGGCCCTTGCTAAATTCTGTGCACAGACTTTGAGATCTATGCTTTAGACTGTATCTAAACCTGCTCCAACATGGACTGACATTCTGGCCTACTTTCAGCCGATGCGACTTGTCTGTCGCTGAACAGTCGCTTTTTATGTATTCAGCACCTATGTATAATGTTGTAAAAATGCTCTAGAAGCTAAAGTCGCAGAAATGTCACACATATTTGGCCTGCAACTTTCTGTGCGACAAATTCAGACAGGAAAAATCAGTATAAATCCTTAGAAAATTATCCCCCAGTGTCTCCATCTGCTGGCGGTATTGAATAAGCATTGCTGCACTGATGGGGTATGCATTAGACGAAAAAAAAGAAGAAAAAGAAGAATAATACGCCCAGAAAAGAGGCGAAAAGGAGAAAAACGTAAAAAAACGTGAAAAAAAAGTAAGAGGAAGAGAAGGGAAAAAAAGGTGGAAATGGGTTTAAAAGTGATTTCGGCGGAGAAATATATATATATATATATATATATATATATATATATATATATATATATGCGCACACACACACATAGATATAAACGTATTCTCCGTTGAGATATTGCAGCCGCTGCTGTGTCCAGGCCCAGGAGCCTTAGCACTGTGCTGTGATGTCACTCAATACCACTGACATCACTAGGTGTAAACAACATCTCTCCTTTGCTGTGTATGTGACTATGGAGCTGTTTGGTGATGTCGTCTATTACGGCCTTCATAGAAGCAACAGGAGATTGTTGCATCCATCTTGAACCCTCAGAACTACAGTGCTATGATGTCACTCACTTCCACAGGCCTTGCAGAGTGTAAACAACAACAACCCAGCTTTGTTGTGTATGTAACCATAGGGATTTGTGATGTCACCTAGAACCTTCACAGCAGCGACAGCTTTATGAGGAGCATCAGCACTGCTCTGCCTGAGCAGAACCATCACCGCCATAGGTTGTCAAATAACCCGGATTTAACCCACACAGGTAAGTCCAATGGGGTGCAGGCATGTCCTCTATGCTTACAGCTTCCCGTGGGTGTTGGTTTGATACCGTTTGGGGACAGCCAAGGAGGCATCTGCAGGCAACAAAGGTAGGTGTGTGCTTGTGTGTGTGTTTCCTATGCAGATCCTAAGCCCAGTGTCACATGCAAGTAGGAGGAGTAAGAAGGGTTCCTGGCAAATCCGGGTTATGGATTGCATTTAAAAAGGCCCCGTGGGAGTGCAATGGGCCCCTGTCTTGCTGCTTAGCAATAATGGTATGGGTTTAGGTTCTGCTGTGTGTACTGGTGGTTGACTGCCCCCCAGCCCAGAGTGTGCATGGAAAATTGTCTGGCAGCCTCCCTGACAGCAAGCAGTGATAGTGCCCATGAAGGGGACCTTGTTGGGCCCGCCCCTTTCACGGTTATCGCTTCTCGGCCTTTTGGCTAAGATCAAGTGTAGTATCTGTTCTTATCAGTTTAATATCTGATACGTCCCCTATCTGGGGACCATATATTAAATGGATTTTTGAGAACGGGGGCCGATTTCGAAGCTTGCTTCCGTCGCCCTATGCATTGACCCGATATGGCAGTATCTTCGGGTACAGTGCACCACCCCCTTACAGGGTTAAAAAGAAAGATTCCTACTTTCATTGCTACCTGCTTGCTGGCTAGCCAGCTAGCCAGCCCTGTGGGCCTTGCTGCTGCTGCAGCCAAAAAACAAAAGGTGGTGCTGCTGCTGCTTCTGCTGCTTCTGCTTCTGCTTGTGTCTGGCCCCTGTTGGAGCATCCAGGCACAGGACTTCTGCTGCTGCTGACTAAATGGCCTCCTTAATTGGATCATTTGAGTAGCCAGCACACCTGTGCAGGTAGGGCATGACATGATAGGCAGCTGCCGTGATAGCGGGTGGGTGCTGAATGTTCCTAATTGACAAAATAAGATTAATGCTTATGAAGAAATATAAAATCTCATCCCTTCCCCAATATCGCGCCACACCCCTACCCCTTAATTCCCTGGTTGAACTTGATGGACATATGTCTTTTTTCGACCGTACTAACTATGTAACTATGTAACATAACATGGGGGGGGGGGTCTCCTGGCTGTTCACACAGGTGTGTCATTGCTGTACATTGACCATGCATTGCTTCTGTGGTATTGCAAAGGCAAAGACAAATGCTTCCAGCCATCCATTGCACTAATGGATTGGTCATCAGCTGGCTGTCTATGTCCCGCATCAATATAGACCAAAGTACAGAGGGTTAGGCTATGCTATTGTGCACCTACCTGATGCATCAGAAGGTGCGAGGCCCTTGCTAAATTCTGTGCACAGACTTTGAGATCTATGCTTTAGACTGTATCTAAACCTGCTCCAACATGGACTGACATTCTGGCCTACTTTCAGCCGATGCGACTTGTCTGTCGCTGAACAGTCGCTTTTTATGTATTCAGCACCTATGTATAATGTTGTAAAAATGCTCTAGAAGCTAAAGTCGCAGAAATGTCACACATATTTGGCCTGCAACTTTCTGTGCGACAAATTCAGACAGGAAAAATCAGTATAAATCCTTAGAAAATTATCCCCCAGTGTCTCCATCTGCTGGCGGTATTGAATAAGCATTGCTGCACTGATGGGGTATGCATTAGACGAAAAAAAAGAAGAAAAAGAAGAATAATACGCCCAGAAAAGAGGCGAAAAGGAGAAAAACGTAAAAAAACGTGAAAAAAAAGTAAGAGGAAGAGAAGGGAAAAAAAGGTGGAAATGGGTTTAAAAGTGATTTCGGCGGAGAAATATATATATATATATATATATATATATATATATATATATATATGCGCACACACACACATAGATATAAACGTATTCTCCGTTGAGATATTGCAGCCGCTGCTGTGTCCAGGCCCAGGAGCCTTAGCACTGTGCTGTGATGTCACTCAATACCACTGACATCACTAGGTGTAAACAACATCTCTCCTTTGCTGTGTATGTGACTATGGAGCTGTTTGGTGATGTCGTCTATTACGGCCTTCATAGAAGCAACAGGAGATTGTTGCATCCATCTTGAACCCTCAGAACTACAGTGCTATGATGTCACTCACTTCCACAGGCCTTGCAGAGTGTAAACAACAACAACCCAGCTTTGTTGTGTATGTAACCATAGGGATTTGTGATGTCACCTAGAACCTTCACAGCAGCGACAGCTTTATGAGGAGCATCAGCACTGCTCTGCCTGAGCAGAACCATCACCGCCATAGGTTGTCAAATAACCCGGATTTAACCCACACAGGTAAGTCCAATGGGGTGCAGGCATGTCCTCTATGCTTACAGCTTCCCGTGGGTGTTGGTTTGATACCGTTTGGGGACAGCCAAGGAGGCATCTGCAGGCAACAAAGGTAGGTGTGTGCTTGTGTGTGTGTTTCCTATGCAGATCCTAAGCCCAGTGTCACATGCAAGTAGGAGGAGTAAGAAGGGTTCCTGGCAAATCCGGGTTATGGATTGCATTTAAAAAGGCCCCGTGGGAGTGCAATGGGCCCCTGTCTTGCTGCTTAGCAATAATGGTATGGGTTTAGGTTCTGCTGTGTGTACTGGTGGTTGACTGCCCCCCAGCCCAGAGTGTGCATGGAAAATTGTCTGGCAGCCTCCCTGACAGCAAGCAGTGATAGTGCCCATGAAGGGGACCTTGTTGGGCCCGCCCCTTTCACGGTTATCGCTTCTCGGCCTTTTGGCTAAGATCAAGTGTAGTATCTGTTCTTATCAGTTTAATATCTGATACGTCCCCTATCTGGGGACCATATATTAAATGGATTTTTGAGAACGGGGGCCGATTTCGAAGCTTGCTTCCGTCGCCCTATGCATTGACCCGATATGGCAGTATCTTCGGGTACAGTGCACCACCCCCTTACAGGGTTAAAAAGAAAGATTCCTACTTTCATTGCTACCTGCTTGCTGGCTAGCCAGCTAGCCAGCCCTGTGGGCCTTGCTGCTGCTGCAGCCAAAAAACAAAAGGTGGTGCTGCTGCTGCTTCTGCTGCTTCTGCTTCTGCTTGTGTCTGGCCCCTGTTGGAGCGTCCAGGCACAGGACTTCTGCTGCTGCTGACTAAATGGCCTCCTTAATTGGATCATTTGAGTAGCCAGCACACCTGTGCAGGTAGGGCATGACATGATAGGCAGCTGCCTTGATAGCGGGTGGGTGCTGAATGTTCCTAATTGACAAAATAAGATTAATGCTTATGAAGAAATATAAAATCTCATCCCTTCCCCAATATCGCGCCACACCCCTACCCCTTAATTCCCTGGTTGAACTTGATGGACATATGTCTTTTTTCGACCGTACTAACTATGTAACTATGTAACATAACATGGGGGGGGGGGGTCTCCTGGCTGTTCACACAGGTGTGTCATTGCTGTACATTGACCATGCATTGCTTCTGTGGTATTGCAAAGGCAAAGACAAATGCTTCCAGCCATCCATTGCACTAATGGATTGGTCATCAGCTGGCTGTCTATGTCCCGCATCAATATAGACCAAAGTACAGAGGGTTAGGCTATGCTATTGTGCACCTACCTGATGCATCAGAAGGTGCGAGGCCCTTGCTAAATTCTGTGCACAGACTTTGAGATCTATGCTTTAGACTGTATCTAAACCTGCTCCAACATGGACTGACATTCTGGCCTACTTTCAGCCGATGCGACTTGTCTGTCGCTGAACAGTCGCTTTTTATGTATTCAGCACCTATGTATAATGTTGTAAAAATGCTCTAGAAGCTAAAGTCGCAGAAATGTCACACATATTTGGCCTGCAACTTTCTGTGCGACAAATTCAGACAGGAAAAATCAGTATAAATCCTTAGAAAATTATCCCCCAGTGTCTCCATCTGCTGGCGGTATTGAATAAGCATTGCTGCACTGATGGGGTATGCATTAGACGAAAAAAAAGAAGAAAAAGAAGAATAATACGCCCAGAAAAGAGGCGAAAAGGAGAAAAACGTAAAAAAACGTGAAAAAAAAGTAAGAGGAAGAGAAGGGAAAAAAAGGTGGAAATGGGTTTAAAAGTGATTTCGGCGGAGAAATATATATATATATATATATATATATATATATATATATATATATGCGCACACACACACATAGATATAAACGTATTCTCCGTTGAGATATTGCAGCCGCTGCTGTGTCCAGGCCCAGGAGCCTTAGCACTGTGCTGTGATGTCACTCAATACCACTGACATCACTAGGTGTAAACAACATCTCTCCTTTGCTGTGTATGTGACTATGGAGCTGTTTGGTGATGTCGTCTATTACGGCCTTCATAGAAGCAACAGGAGATTGTTGCATCCATCTTGAACCCTCAGAACTACAGTGCTATGATGTCACTCACTTCCACAGGCCTTGCAGAGTGTAAACAACAACAACCCAGCTTTGTTGTGTATGTAACCATAGGGATTTGTGATGTCACCTAGAACCTTCACAGCAGCGACAGCTTTATGAGGAGCATCAGCACTGCTCTGCCTGAGCAGAACCATCACCGCCATAGGTTGTCAAATAACCCGGATTTAACCCACACAGGTAAGTCCAATGGGGTGCAGGCATGTCCTCTATGCTTACAGCTTCCCGTGGGTGTTGGTTTGATACCGTTTGGGGACAGCCAAGGAGGCATCTGCAGGCAACAAAGGTAGGTGTGTGCTTGTGTGTGTGTTTCCTATGCAGATCCTAAGCCCAGTGTCACATGCAAGTAGGAGGAGTAAGAAGGGTTCCTGGCAAATCCGGGTTATGGATTGCATTTAAAAAGGCCCCGTGGGAGTGCAATGGGCCCCTGTCTTGCTGCTTAGCAATAATGGTATGGGTTTAGGTTCTGCTGTGTGTACTGGTGGTTGACTGCCCCCCAGCCCAGAGTGTGCATGGAAAATTGTCTGGCAGCCTCCCTGACAGCAAGCAGTGATAGTGCCCATGAAGGGGACCTTGTTGGGCCCGCCCCTTTCACGGTTATCGCTTCTCGGCCTTTTGGCTAAGATCAAGTGTAGTATCTGTTCTTATCAGTTTAATATCTGATACGTCCCCTATCTGGGGACCATATATTAAATGGATTTTTGAGAACGGGGGCCGATTTCGAAGCTTGCTTCCGTCGCCCTATGCATTGACCCGATATGGCAGTATCTTCGGGTACAGTGCACCACCCCCTTACAGGGTTAAAAAGAAAGATTCCTACTTTCATTGCTACCTGCTTGCTGGCTAGCCAGCTAGCCAGCCCTGTGGGCCTTGCTGCTGCTGCAGCCAAAAAACAAAAGGTGGTGCTGCTGCTGCTTCTGCTGCTTCTGCTTCTGCTTGTGTCTGGCCCCTGTTGGAGCGTCCAGGCACAGGACTTCTGCTGCTGCTGACTAAATGGCCTCCTTAATTGGATCATTTGAGTAGCCAGCACACCTGTGCAGGTAGGGCATGACATGATAGGCAGCTGCCTTGATAGCGGGTGGGTGCTGAATGTTCCTAATTGACAAAATAAGATTAATGCTTATGAAGAAATATAAAATCTCATCCCTTCCCCAATATCGCGCCACACCCCTACCCCTTAATTCCCTGGTTGAACTTGATGGACATATGTCTTTTTTCGACCGTACTAACTATGTAACTATGTAACATAACATGGGGGGGGGGGTCTCCTGGCTGTTCACACAGGTGTGTCATTGCTGTACATTGACCATGCATTGCTTCTGTGGTATTGCAAAGGCAAAGACAAATGCTTCCAGCCATCCATTGCACTAATGGATTGGTCATCAGCTGGCTGTCTATGTCCCGCATCAATATAGACCAAAGTACAGAGGGTTAGGCTATGCTATTGTGCACCTACCTGATGCATCAGAAGGTGCGAGGCCCTTGCTAAATTCTGTGCACAGACTTTGAGATCTATGCTTTAGACTGTATCTAAACCTGCTCCAACATGGACTGACATTCTGGCCTACTTTCAGCCGATGCGACTTGTCTGTCGCTGAACAGTCGCTTTTTATGTATTCAGCACCTATGTATAATGTTGTAAAAATGCTCTAGAAGCTAAAGTCGCAGAAATGTCACACATATTTGGCCTGCAACTTTCTGTGCGACAAATTCAGACAGGAAAAATCAGTATAAATCCTTAGAAAATTATCCCCCAGTGTCTCCATCTGCTGGCGGTATTGAATAAGCATTGCTGCACTGATGGGGTATGCATTAGACGAAAAAAAAGAAGAAAAAGAAGAATAATACGCCCAGAAAAGAGGCGAAAAGGAGAAAAACGTAAAAAAACGTGAAAAAAAAGTAAGAGGAAGAGAAGGGAAAAAAAGGTGGAAATGGGTTTAAAAGTGATTTCGGCGGAGAAATATATATATATATATATATATATATATATATATATATATATATATATGCGCACACACACACATAGATATAAACGTATTCTCCGTTGAGATATTGCAGCCGCTGCTGTGTCCAGGCCCAGGAGCCTTAGCACTGTGCTGTGATGTCACTCAATACCACTGACATCACTAGGTGTAAACAACATCTCTCCTTTGCTGTGTATGTGACTATGGAGCTGTTTGGTGATGTCGTCTATTACGGCCTTCATAGAAGCAACAGGAGATTGTTGCATCCATCTTGAACCCTCAGAACTACAGTGCTATGATGTCACTCACTTCCACAGGCCTTGCAGAGTGTAAACAACAACAACCCAGCTTTGTTGTGTATGTAACCATAGGGATTTGTGATGTCACCTAGAACCTTCACAGCAGCGACAGCTTTATGAGGAGCATCAGCACTGCTCTGCCTGAGCAGAACCATCACCGCCATAGGTTGTCAAATAACCCGGATTTAACCCACACAGGTAAGTCCAATGGGGTGCAGGCATGTCCTCTATGCTTACAGCTTCCCGTGGGTGTTGGTTTGATACCGTTTGGGGACAGCCAAGGAGGCATCTGCAGGCAACAAAGGTAGGTGTGTGCTTGTGTGTGTGTTTCCTATGCAGATCCTAAGCCCAGTGTCACATGCAAGTAGGAGGAGTAAGAAGGGTTCCTGGCAAATCCGGGTTATGGATTGCATTTAAAAAGGCCCCGTGGGAGTGCAATGGGCCCCTGTCTTGCTGCTTAGCAATAATGGTATGGGTTTAGGTTCTGCTGTGTGTACTGGTGGTTGACTGCCCCCCAGCCCAGAGTGTGCATGGAAAATTGTCTGGCAGCCTCCCTGACAGCAAGCAGTGATAGTGCCCATGAAGGGGACCTTGTTGGGCCCGCCCCTTTCACGGTTATCGCTTCTCGGCCTTTTGGCTAAGATCAAGTGTAGTATCTGTTCTTATCAGTTTAATATCTGATACGTCCCCTATCTGGGGACCATATATTAAATGGATTTTTGAGAACGGGGGCCGATTTCGAAGCTTGCTTCCGTCGCCCTATGCATTGACCCGATATGGCAGTATCTTCGGGTACAGTGCACCACCCCCTTACAGGGTTAAAAAGAAAGATTCCTACTTTCATTGCTACCTGCTTGCTGGCTAGCCAGCTAGCCAGCCCTGTGGGCCTTGCTGCTGCTGCAGCCAAAAAACAAGAGGTGGTGCTGCTTCTGCTGCTTCTGCTGCTTCTGCTTCTGCTTGTGTCTGGCCCCTGTTGGAGCGTCCAGGCACAGGACTTCTGCTGCTGCTGACTAAATGGCCTCCTTAATTGGATCATTTGAGTAGCCAGCACACCTGTGCAGGTAGGGCATGACATGATAGGCAGCTGCCTTGATAGCGGGTGGGTGCTGAATGTTCCTAATTGACAAAATAAGATTAATGCTTATGAAGAAATATAAAATCTCATCCCTTCCCCAATATCGCGCCACACCCCTACCCCTTAATTCCCTGGTTGAACTTGATGGACATATGTCTTTTTTCGACCGTACTAACTATGTAACTATGTAACATAACATGGGGGGGGGGGGTCTCCTGGCTGTTCACACAGGTGTGTCATTGCTGTACATTGACCATGCATTGCTTCTGTGGTATTGCAAAGGCAAAGACAAATGCTTCCAGCCATCCATTGCACTAATGGATTGGTCATCAGCTGGCTGTCTATGTCCCGCATCAATATAGACCAAAGTACAGAGGGTTAGGCTATGCTATTGTGCACCTACCTGATGCATCAGAAGGTGCGAGGCCCTTGCTAAATTCTGTGCACAGACTTTGAGATCTATGCTTTAGACTGTATCTAAACCTGCTCCAACATGGACTGACATTCTGGCCTACTTTCAGCCGATGCGACTTGTCTGTCGCTGAACAGTCGCTTTTTATGTATTCAGCACCTATGTATAATGTTGTAAAAATGCTCTAGAAGCTAAAGTCGCAGAAATGTCACACATATTTGGCCTGCAACTTTCTGTGCGACAAATTCAGACAGGAAAAATCAGTATAAATCCTTAGAAAATTATCCCCCAGTGTCTCCATCTGCTGGCGGTATTGAATAAGCATTGCTGCACTGATGGGGTATGCATTAGACGAAAAAAAAGAAGAAAAAGAAGAATAATACGCCCAGAAAAGAGGCGAAAAGGAGAAAAACGTAAAAAAACGTGAAAAAAAAGTAAGAGGAAGAGAAGGGAAAAAAAGGTGGAAATGGGTTTAAAAGTGATTTCGGCGGAGAATATATATATATATATATATATATATATATATATATATATATATATATGCGCACACACACACATAGATATAAACGTATTCTCCGTTGAGATATTGCAGCCGCTGCTGTGTCCAGGCCCAGGAGCCTTAGCACTGTGCTGTGATGTCACTCAATACCACTGACATCACTAGGTGTAAACAACATCTCTCCTTTGCTGTGTATGTGACTATGGAGCTGTTTGGTGATGTCGTCTATTACGGCCTTCATAGAAGCAACAGGAGATTGTTGCATCCATCTTGAACCCTCAGAACTACAGTGCTATGATGTCACTCACTTCCACAGGCCTTGCAGAGTGTAAACAACAACAACCCAGCTTTGTTGTGTATGTAACCATAGGGATTTGTGATGTCACCTAGAACCTTCACAGCAGCGACAGCTTTATGAGGAGCATCAGCACTGCTCTGCCTGAGCAGAACCATCACCGCCATAGGTTGTCAAATAACCCGGATTTAACCCACACAGGTAAGTCCAATGGGGTGCAGGCATGTCCTCTATGCTTACAGCTTCCCGTGGGTGTTGGTTTGATACCGTTTGGGGACAGCCAAGGAGGCATCTGCAGGCAACAAAGGTAGGTGTGTGCTTGTGTGTGTGTTTCCTATGCAGATCCTAAGCCCAGTGTCACATGCAAGTAGGAGGAGTAAGAAGGGTTCCTGGCAAATCCGGGTTATGGATTGCATTTAAAAAGGCCCCGTGGGAGTGCAATGGGCCCCTGTCTTGCTGCTTAGCAATAATGGTATGGGTTTAGGTTCTGCTGTGTGTACTGGTGGTTGACTGCCCCCCAGCCCAGAGTGTGCATGGAAAATTGTCTGGCAGCCTCCCTGACAGCAAGCAGTGATAGTGCCCATGAAGGGGACCTTGTTGGGCCCGCCCCTTTCACGGTTATCGCTTCTCGGCCTTTTGGCTAAGATCAAGTGTAGTATCTGCATTTGGTCTGGTCGGAAGGTGTCTGTGGTACCCCGCTTCTCGGCCTTGGGGGATTGTCTCTCCTTACGGAGGGACTTCACCCCCTTGCTGCTATTGGGGAGCGGGCTTAGTCCACGGACAACGGGTTGCGATCCCCCTGTCTCTGGGACCTTGTGTCTCAGAAGGCATTTTCGGTACGTTGAGCGTTACCTGTAGCTTCGGAAGCACCTAGGGTACCCCCGACCTCTGCCTTGGGTAAGGGTTCCGCTTTTATAGCGGGATTCCGAGCCCCTGCTGCTATTGGGGAAGGGGCTTAGTCCCTGGGTGTGGAAGATGCCGTTCTCCTGGGCTTTCCCCTCTGGGGAAATGTCGATGCGAAATACCATCCGCATAGAGGTGTCGGAGAGCCATCGTCAGTTGAAGAACCTCCGCTTCATTGCGGAGGTGATTCTTCTTGACTACTTCCGCCTCAATAGGGAGGACATCCTGTGTCTAAATGACCAGGAAAGCCGTGGCCTGTATACCGTCACCTTCACGGCCACGGCGTGTTGCGATAACATCTATGCAACCTTGTCTGGTGCGGACCAGAGGGACGATCGACTCGACGGTCTTTCGTTCCAGTTCCTCTATGGTGAGGAACATATACCGTTGGTGGTGGCTATGCACAGCCCTCATGTGACCACGGAGGATATAGCCACTTTTCTTCGGCGATACTGCGAAGAGGTGCGATTCGCAAACAAAATCTTGAACTCCGTGCGGTTCTGGAACGGCAAGAGGAAGTTCTGGGTCAAGCTCCGTAAGGATCCCGGTGGTATTGGGGGTCTTTGCCATCCGCCCCCAAATTTTGCCATCGGGAGAGTTCGGGGCTTCCTGTTCTATCCTCAAATGCCTATGTATTGCCGAAATTGCTTGAGGTTTGGCCACACCCAGGAGACCTGCGGCGCGGAGCGTGTGATTCGCTGCAATAGGTGTGGCCAAGAAGGTCACATAGCCTCAAGATGTAGCCATACGATAAGGTGCAACCTCTGCGGAGAGGAAAATCACGATTTTAATTCCTGTCCCCATAAAGCAAAAACTACGATGGGTGGGTCAAGGCTGGGCCCACCCAAAGAGGGGACAGGACAAAAGACGTCCTTTTTTAAGATGCCCAAACCCCAGATGGCAGGTACTGATGGGTCCAGGCCCAAGACCTCTGGTGCTCCATCGGGGGGCCCACCGGTGGTAGTGCTAGGGGGAGGCCATGGGGATTCCACGAAGCCCGGGCGGGTGATCGAGTTTACTGCCCGGGAAATTGAAAGACGTCGATCGACTTCCTACCTGGCTCAAGAGCCCGCCGAAACTTCTGAAGGGGGCTCACCTGTGGCGGGTGGCAGCCGACGGGCCTCGGTGGGGGCAAAAGTGGACCCAAAATTGCAGCATAAGCCAGGTACTGGCTTGGCCCAGGGTCGCCCTGCTCCGGACGAAGAGGCCCCGGTGAAAGCCCGCCGGAAGGGGAGCCAGGTGGCCAGGTCTGAGCCCGGTCCTGTTACTCCGCCTATACAGGACAGGGCCAAGAAGACAAGTGGCGCCAAACCAGGGTTTGCTGCCCCGCCAGCAGTGGACCCGGTGGGTAAAACTGGCCATCGTCGATCGATGGGGAAGTTGGAGCAACAGTCCTCAGCAACGCTTGCTGGGGAACAAGCGATGAAAACTTCCCAAGGTAGCGGCAAAGGTTCCGGAAAAGAGGCCTCACAGGCCCCTGTGCAGCAGTTCCAGTCGTCAAATGATGAAAGAAGACGCAGATCCATCAGCCGGGGGCCAGAGATTACATCGAGTGAGAGCAACACAGAGGATATGGACAGCAGTGTGACATTTAAAAGACAAAGAGAAGAAGAAGAGGAAGACATTCAAAGGAAAGCGGCGTGCCGTAGTTCGGACGAGAGCGAGCTCAGGGTCGGGGCATCATCGATCTCAAGCTCCGACCCTCAGAACATCAAGGAGCTGATGACCCCGCAGGCGGGGGATGACGGTACGCAGCTTATTATTGACTTTGATTCTCCAAGCACGGACTCTCCATAAACTATGCCTATCCCTGTAAAAATTGCCTCACTCAATGTGAGGTCCTTAAAGAGCCCTGATCGCAGGGCTGCTTTATTTTCTTATCTAGAGACATGTGACTTTGACCTTTGCCTGCTACAAGAATGTGGAATCCCTAGTAAAATGGACTATAAAGACTTAAAAGAAGACTGGAAGCTGGGCCCATCCATATGGTCCGGTGCAAATGACTGTCGTTCTGTGGGTGTTGGGCTGCTCTGCCGAGGCCAGTCCTTTTCTATTCATACAGTAACTGAGATTGTGCCTGGCAGAGCTCTTTTAATTCATCTATATTTTAATGGACTTTTAATTCGTGTTTTAAATGTGTATGCCCCTCCTGATAAACAGGAGCGGGCAGAACTATTTGAAATTTTACCACTGTTTTGTGTTGGGTCTTCCCCCTGCTGGTGGGAGGTGATTTTAACTGCATACGTGATGGGGAACACCGGCAGGGTGGGGATATTAATCGTAAAGACCGCACTTCTTACCTGCTTAAAAATTTTATTGATGATTTTAATTTGAAAGATTGCTGGAAGGATCTCTTGCCGGAGGACCCGGGCGCCACATGGTCCAATGGAAGAGTGAGCTCCAGAATCGATTTTATTTTTTCCTCTAGAGCTTTTAAACCCCTGAAATGCACGCTCGAGCAGAATATCTTCTCTGATCATAAGCTCCTCTTGGTGGGCCTGGAGCTAGAGGGGGAGCAAAAAGCAAAAAGGGGCCTCTGGAGATTAAACACCACACTCCTAGAGGACCCTGAGATAAAAGAGGAGTTTGTGCGGACCTACCAATGCTGGCAATCACAAAGAAAACCCCACGAGCCTATGCTGCACTGGTGGGAGGGCACCAAATCTAAAATCAGATTTTTTTTTATCAAAGCAGGTAAGAAGAAGGCAAAAATGGAAAAACAGTGGTTTTATGTTCTTAACATGCGTTTAAATGTACTTTTTAAATTGAAAGAAGCTGGTATGGATGTAGAAAATGATATTTTAAACCTTAAAACTGAAATAAAACATGCCATAGAAAAGAAAGGGAAACAAATCATTTTTAACTCACATGTGCAGCACCTGGAGGAGGGCGAGAAATGTTCCCGTTTCTTTTTTAAAAAAGTGATGAATAGGAGGGATATCATCCAAAACCTTGAGGGTGAATCCACTCCAAAAGGCATGTTAGATGCAGTTTTTAACTTCTACCAGCTTCTTTTTAATAAGAAAGATCTTAATCCATCCTTTTTAGAACATGTTCTTAATTCCCTTGATTTTAAGCTAGATGTTTTAGACCAGGAGGTTTTATCCCGTGATCTTAACTTAGATGAACTTTTATTTGTTTTTAAAAGTTTTTCTAGTGGGAAGGCCCCTGGGGAAGATGGTTTACCCATCGAATTTTATTTAGCTTTTTGGGATATTTTAAAGGATGATATGGTTTTATTGTATAAAGAAACTTTTATTGTTAATGAACTTCCCCCTTCCTGGAGGAGGGGGATTGTATCATTACTTTTTAAAAAGGGTGAAAAGGATATGCTAAAAAATTGGCGCCCCATCACACTTTTAAATGTCGATTATAAAGTTTTAGCCAAGTTATTAGCTGTCCGTTTTAAACCTTTTATTCATAAATTAATTCACCCAAATCAGGTTTGTGGGGTACCTGGAAGGTCTATAGCTGAATCCCTAAATATTTTAAGAGATGTTTTATGGTATTTTAAGGATAGAAATCAAACTGTAGCAATTTTATCCTTAGACTTTGAAAAAGCCTTTGATAGGGTCTCCCATGAATACCTGTTTTTAGTTCTTAAAAAGATGGCAGTGCCTGAAACGATTTTAAGCCGAATCATGCTTTTATACCGATCCTGTTTTAGTCAAGTCTCTGTTAATGGCTTTTTAACCAGCGGTGTTCCTCTTTTATCAGGTGTCAAACAGGGCTGCCCCCTGTCCCCACTCCTTTTTATTTGCGCAATCGAACCACTGATGGCCCTCCTCAGAAAAGACCGGGTAGTAAGAGGCGTACCGATACCTGGTGGAGGAGGGACCCATCTAAAGGTGTTGGGGTACATGGATGATGTCACCATACTGTGCCCGGACTCTCCATCCATGAGGGGGGCATTGAGGAACACCAGCTATTTCTGCGAGGTCTCTGGTTTTAAGCTAAACACAGATAAATGTGACTGTTTTTATATTGGCTCCTGGGATTCATCCATCACCCCAGGAGTCACAATGCAACAGGATCAAATTAAAGTTTTAGGTATTGTTTTTAACCAGGTCAATGATGGGAGCCCTAACTGGGATTCAGCTATAGCTAAGATGGAGAAGAAGATTTTAATGTGGAATCTTAGAAACCTTACCATGGAGGGGAAGATTTTAATAATAAAGATGGTTTTACTCCCTATTATGCTATACATTGCCATGGTATTTCCTCCATCTATTTTATACATTAAAAAAGTAACTAGAATTGTTTTTACTTTTTTATGGGGTTCAAAAATGGAGAAATTAAAGCGTGATTTTATGTACAAAAGTAAAGATAATGGCGGGAAAGATGTTCCTAACCTTTTTACTTTCTTTTACATAAAGTATTTCTGTTTCTGTTTTAAAATTATTAAATCCGATGGCATTTTTAGCTGCTTTTTAAGGTACGCTGCGGGCATGGTTTTTAAAAGATGGTTGCGCATCCCTCTGAACGCTCCGGTGCTTCTGTGTCCCCCAAAACATTATGTGGTGTTGGAAAAGACAGTCAGGCTCCTAGGTCTCCAAGATTTGGAGCCTGACATACTGGGGGACCAGAGAAAGGTATCAAAGGTCCTCAGGCGGAGTGAGGTTACCCTGGCAGTGTCCAATTTCACACAGGCAAGATCCAAAAAGGTATGGCGGAACGTGTACGGGAAGTTTCTGGCGAATGTACACAGGGATCTTGCCTGGGCAATCGTCCACCAGTGCCTCCCTACTCGTGAGTTCCAGCACAGGCGAGGACTGGTGGCGAGAGCCAAGTGCCCGAGAGATGGCTGCGGAGTGGACGAAACGGTGCTGCACATATTTTGGAACTGCCCTTTTGCACGGGAGCTTTGGAGGAAGGTAGGCCCACTTTTGAAGTGGGCCTGCGGCCTAAAAGATTTTAATCACGAATGTGTCTTTTACGGTCTTTTTAACTGCCCCAATTTTAAACAGCAGATGATCTGCTGGATGATTATTAATTGTTTTAAAAATGCCATCTGGAAAGTTAGGAACATCTTACTTTTTAAACATGATTTTATTGATGTTAAAAACTGTATAAAGCTGGCCCTGAGTGAGATGTACATCTATTACCTAAGAGACAAGAAACAGTTGGGGGCCAGCGAGGCAGCATCCATGTGGTGTCTGCCTCTATGCAACGAAATAACAATATAATCAGTTTTTATGACATTTGTATAATGTTTTATCCTGCCATTTTTATTTTTTCTCCTTTTATTACTGGTTTTATTATTTGTATTTTAAAACTTTTGTGAACCTTTTATTATTTTGCATTTTAAATTTTGTATGGTTTCTTATTTATTCAATAAAATTTTGTTGAAACCTTATCTGTTCTTATCAGTTTAATATCTGATACGTCCCCTATCTGGGGACCATATATTAAATGGATTTTTGAGAACGGGGGCCGATTTCGAAGCTTGCTTCCGTCGCCCTATGCATTGACCCGATATGGCAGTATCTTCGGGTACAGTGCACCACCCCCTTACAGGGTTAAAAAGAAAGATTCCTACTTTCATTGCTACCTGCTTGCTGGCTAGCCAGCTAGCCAGCCCTGTGGGCCTTGCTGCTGCTGCAGCCAAAAAACAAAAGGTGGTGCTGCTGCTGCTTCTGCTGCTTCTGCTTCTGCTTGTGTCTGGCCCCTGTTGGAGCGTCCAGGCACAGGACTTCTGCTGCTGCTGACTAAATGGCCTCCTTAATTGGATCATTTGAGTAGCCAGCACACCTGTGCAGGTAGGGCATGACATGATAGGCAGCTGCCTTGATAGCGGGTGGGTGCTGAATGTTCCTAATTGACAAAATAAGATTAATGCTTATGAAGAAATATAAAATCTCATCCCTTCCCCAATATCGCGCCACACCCCTACCCCTTAATTCCCTGGTTGAACTTGATGGACATATGTCTTTTTTCGACCGTACTAACTATGTAACTATGTAACATAACATGGGGGGGGGGGGTCTCCTGGCTGTTCACACAGGTGTGTCATTGCTGTACATTGACCATGCATTGCTTCTGTGGTATTGCAAAGGCAAAGACAAATGCTTCCAGCCATCCATTGCACTAATGGATTGGTCATCAGCTGGCTGTCTATGTCCCGCATCAATATAGACCAAAGTACAGAGGGTTAGGCTATGCTATTGTGCACCTACCTGATGCATCAGAAGGTGCGAGGCCCTTGCTAAATTCTGTGCACAGACTTTGAGATCTATGCTTTAGACTGTATCTAAACCTGCTCCAACATGGACTGACATTCTGGCCTACTTTCAGCCGATGCGACTTGTCTGTCGCTGAACAGTCGCTTTTTATGTATTCAGCACCTATGTATAATGTTGTAAAAATGCTCTAGAAGCTAAAGTCGCAGAAATGTCACACATATTTGGCCTGCAACTTTCTGTGCGACAAATTCAGACAGGAAAAATCAGTATAAATCCTTAGAAAATTATCCCCCAGTGTCTCCATCTGCTGGCGGTATTGAATAAGCATTGCTGCACTGATGGGGTATGCATTAGACGAAAAAAAAGAAGAAAAAGAAGAATAATACGCCCAGAAAAGAGGCGAAAAGGAGAAAAACGTAAAAAAACGTGAAAAAAAAGTAAGAGGAAGAGAAGGGAAAAAAAGGTGGAAATGGGTTTAAAAGTGATTTCGGCGGAGAAATATATATATATATATATATATATATATATATATATATATATGCGCACACACACACATAGATATAAACGTATTCTCCGTTGAGATATTGCAGCCGCTGCTGTGTCCAGGCCCAGGAGCCTTAGCACTGTGCTGTGATGTCACTCAATACCACTGACATCACTAGGTGTAAACAACATCTCTCCTTTGCTGTGTATGTGACTATGGAGCTGTTTGGTGATGTCGTCTATTACGGCCTTCATAGAAGCAACAGGAGATTGTTGCATCCATCTTGAACCCTCAGAACTACAGTGCTATGATGTCACTCACTTCCACAGGCCTTGCAGAGTGTAAACAACAACAACCCAGCTTTGTTGTGTATGTAACCATAGGGATTTGTGATGTCACCTAGAACCTTCACAGCAGCGACAGCTTTATGAGGAGCATCAGCACTGCTCTGCCTGAGCAGAACCATCACCGCCATAGGTTGTCAAATAACCCGGATTTAACCCACACAGGTAAGTCCAATGGGGTGCAGGCATGTCCTCTATGCTTACAGCTTCCCGTGGGTGTTGGTTTGATACCGTTTGGGGACAGCCAAGGAGGCATCTGCAGGCAACAAAGGTAGGTGTGTGCTTGTGTGTGTGTTTCCTATGCAGATCCTAAGCCCAGTGTCACATGCAAGTAGGAGGAGTAAGAAGGGTTCCTGGCAAATCCGGGTTATGGATTGCATTTAAAAAGGCCCCGTGGGAGTGCAATGGGCCCCTGTCTTGCTGCTTAGCAATAATGGTATGGGTTTAGGTTCTGCTGTGTGTACTGGTGGTTGACTGCCCCCCAGCCCAGAGTGTGCATGGAAAATTGTCTGGCAGCCTCCCTGACAGCAAGCAGTGATAGTGCCCATGAAGGGGACCTTGTTGGGCCCGCCCCTTTCACGGTTATCGCTTCTCGGCCTTTTGGCTAAGATCAAGTGTAGTATCTGTTCTTATCAGTTTAATATCTGATACGTCCCCTATCTGGGGACCATATATTAAATGGATTTTTGAGAACGGGGGCCGATTTCGAAGCTTGCTTCCGTCGCCCTATGCATTGACCCGATATGGCAGTATCTTCGGGTACAGTGCACCACCCCCTTACAGGGTTAAAAAGAAAGATTCCTACTTTCATTGCTACCTGCTTGCTGGCTAGCCAGCTAGCCAGCCCTGTGGGCCTTGCTGCTGCTGCAGCCAAAAAACAAGAGGTGGTGCTGCTTCTGCTGCTTCTGCTGCTTCTGCTTCTGCTTGTGTCTGGCCCCTGTTGGAGCGTCCAGGCACAGGACTTCTGCTGCTGCTGACTAAATGGCCTCCTTAATTGGATCATTTGAGTAGCCAGCACACCTGTGCAGGTAGGGCATGACATGATAGGCAGCTGCCTTGATAGCGGGTGGGTGCTGAATGTTCCTAATTGACAAAATAAGATTAATGCTTATGAAGAAATATAAAATCTCATCCCTTCCCCAATATCGCGCCACACCCCTACCCCTTAATTCCCTGGTTGAACTTGATGGACATATGTCTTTTTTCGACCGTACTAACTATGTAACTATGTAACATAACATGGGGGGGGGGGGTCTCCTGGCTGTTCACACAGGTGTGTCATTGCTGTACATTGACCATGCATTGCTTCTGTGGTATTGCAAAGGCAAAGACAAATGCTTCCAGCCATCCATTGCACTAATGGATTGGTCATCAGCTGGCTGTCTATGTCCCGCATCAATATAGACCAAAGTACAGAGGGTTAGGCTATGCTATTGTGCACCTACCTGATGCATCAGAAGGTGCGAGGCCCTTGCTAAATTCTGTGCACAGACTTTGAGATCTATGCTTTAGACTGTATCTAAACCTGCTCCAACATGGACTGACATTCTGGCCTACTTTCAGCCGATGCGACTTGTCTGTCGCTGAACAGTCGCTTTTTATGTATTCAGCACCTATGTATAATGTTGTAAAAATGCTCTAGAAGCTAAAGTCGCAGAAATGTCACACATATTTGGCCTGCAACTTTCTGTGCGACAAATTCAGACAGGAAAAATCAGTATAAATCCTTAGAAAATTATCCCCCAGTGTCTCCATCTGCTGGCGGTATTGAATAAGCATTGCTGCACTGATGGGGTATGCATTAGACGAAAAAAAAGAAGAAAAAGAAGAATAATACGCCCAGAAAAGAGGCGAAAAGGAGAAAAACGTAAAAAAACGTGAAAAAAAAGTAAGAGGAAGAGAAGGGAAAAAAAGGTGGAAATGGGTTTAAAAGTGATTTCGGCGGAGAAATATATATATATATATATATATATATATATATATATATATATATATATGCGCACACACACACATAGATATAAACGTATTCTCCGTTGAGATATTGCAGCCGCTGCTGTGTCCAGGCCCAGGAGCCTTAGCACTGTGCTGTGATGTCACTCAATACCACTGACATCACTAGGTGTAAACAACATCTCTCCTTTGCTGTGTATGTGACTATGGAGCTGTTTGGTGATGTCGTCTATTACGGCCTTCATAGAAGCAACAGGAGATTGTTGCATCCATCTTGAACCCTCAGAACTACAGTGCTATGATGTCACTCACTTCCACAGGCCTTGCAGAGTGTAAACAACAACAACCCAGCTTTGTTGTGTATGTAACCATAGGGATTTGTGATGTCACCTAGAACCTTCACAGCAGCGACAGCTTTATGAGGAGCATCAGCACTGCTCTGCCTGAGCAGAACCATCACCGCCATAGGTTGTCAAATAACCCGGATTTAACCCACACAGGTAAGTCCAATGGGGTGCAGGCATGTCCTCTATGCTTACAGCTTCCCGTGGGTGTTGGTTTGATACCGTTTGGGGACAGCCAAGGAGGCATCTGCAGGCAACAAAGGTAGGTGTGTGCTTGTGTGTGTGTTTCCTATGCAGATCCTAAGCCCAGTGTCACATGCAAGTAGGAGGAGTAAGAAGGGTTCCTGGCAAATCCGGGTTATGGATTGCATTTAAAAAGGCCCCGTGGGAGTGCAATGGGCCCCTGTCTTGCTGCTTAGCAATAATGGTATGGGTTTAGGTTCTGCTGTGTGTACTGGTGGTTGACTGCCCCCCAGCCCAGAGTGTGCATGGAAAATTGTCTGGCAGCCTCCCTGACAGCAAGCAGTGATAGTGCCCATGAAGGGGACCTTGTTGGGCCCGCCCCTTTCACGGTTATCGCTTCTCGGCCTTTTGGCTAAGATCAAGTGTAGTATCTGCATTTGGTCTGGTCGGAAGGTGTCTGTGGTACCCCGCTTCTCGGCCTTGGGGGATTGTCTCTCCTTACGGAGGGACTTCACCCCCTTGCTGCTATTGGGGAGCGGGCTTAGTCCACGGACAACGGGTTGCGATCCCCCTGTCTCTGGGACCTTGTGTCTCAGAAGGCATTTTCGGTACGTTGAGCGTTACCTGTAGCTTCGGAAGCACCTAGGGTACCCCCGACCTCTGCCTTGGGTAAGGGTTCCGCTTTTATAGCGGGATTCCGAGCCCCTGCTGCTATTGGGGAAGGGGCTTAGTCCCTGGGTGTGGAAGATGCCGTTCTCCTGGGCTTTCCCCTCTGGGGAAATGTCGATGCGAAATACCATCCGCATAGAGGTGTCGGAGAGCCATCGTCAGTTGAAGAACCTCCGCTTCATTGCGGAGGTGATTCTTCTTGACTACTTCCGCCTCAATAGGGAGGACATCCTGTGTCTAAATGACCAGGAAAGCCGTGGCCTGTATACCGTCACCTTCACGGCCACGGCGTGTTGCGATAACATCTATGCAACCTTGTCTGGTGCGGACCAGAGGGACGATCGACTCGACGGTCTTTCGTTCCAGTTCCTCTATGGTGAGGAACATATACCGTTGGTGGTGGCTATGCACAGCCCTCATGTGACCACGGAGGATATAGCCACTTTTCTTCGGCGATACTGCGAAGAGGTGCGATTCGCAAACAAAATCTTGAACTCCGTGCGGTTCTGGAACGGCAAGAGGAAGTTCTGGGTCAAGCTCCGTAAGGATCCCGGTGGTATTGGGGGTCTTTGCCATCCGCCCCCAAATTTTGCCATCGGGAGAGTTCGGGGCTTCCTGTTCTATCCTCAAATGCCTATGTATTGCCGAAATTGCTTGAGGTTTGGCCACACCCAGGAGACCTGCGGCGCGGAGCGTGTGATTCGCTGCAATAGGTGTGGCCAAGAAGGTCACATAGCCTCAAGATGTAGCCATACGATAAGGTGCAACCTCTGCGGAGAGGAAAATCACGATTTTAATTCCTGTCCCCATAAAGCAAAAACTACGATGGGTGGGTCAAGGCTGGGCCCACCCAAAGAGGGGACAGGACAAAAGACGTCCTTTTTTAAGATGCCCAAACCCCAGATGGCAGGTACTGATGGGTCCAGGCCCAAGACCTCTGGTGCTCCATCGGGGGGCCCACCGGTGGTAGTGCTAGGGGGAGGCCATGGGGATTCCACGAAGCCCGGGCGGGTGATCGAGTTTACTGCCCGGGAAATTGAAAGACGTCGATCGACTTCCTACCTGGCTCAAGAGCCCGCCGAAACTTCTGAAGGGGGCTCACCTGTGGCGGGTGGCAGCCGACGGGCCTCGGTGGGGGCAAAAGTGGACCCAAAATTGCAGCATAAGCCAGGTACTGGCTTGGCCCAGGGTCGCCCTGCTCCGGACGAAGAGGCCCCGGTGAAAGCCCGCCGGAAGGGGAGCCAGGTGGCCAGGTCTGAGCCCGGTCCTGTTACTCCGCCTATACAGGACAGGGCCAAGAAGACAAGTGGCGCCAAACCAGGGTTTGCTGCCCCGCCAGCAGTGGACCCGGTGGGTAAAACTGGCCATCGTCGATCGATGGGGAAGTTGGAGCAACAGTCCTCAGCAACGCTTGCTGGGGAACAAGCGATGAAAACTTCCCAAGGTAGCGGCAAAGGTTCCGGAAAAGAGGCCTCACAGGCCCCTGTGCAGCAGTTCCAGTCGTCAAATGATGAAAGAAGACGCAGATCCATCAGCCGGGGGCCAGAGATTACATCGAGTGAGAGCAACACAGAGGATATGGACAGCAGTGTGACATTTAAAAGACAAAGAGAAGAAGAAGAGGAAGACATTCAAAGGAAAGCGGCGTGCCGTAGTTCGGACGAGAGCGAGCTCAGGGTCGGGGCATCATCGATCTCAAGCTCCGACCCTCAGAACATCAAGGAGCTGATGACCCCGCAGGCGGGGGATGACGGTACGCAGCTTATTATTGACTTTGATTCTCCAAGCACGGACTCTCCATAAACTATGCCTATCCCTGTAAAAATTGCCTCACTCAATGTGAGGTCCTTAAAGAGCCCTGATCGCAGGGCTGCTTTATTTTCTTATCTAGAGACATGTGACTTTGACCTTTGCCTGCTACAAGAATGTGGAATCCCTAGTAAAATGGACTATAAAGACTTAAAAGAAGACTGGAAGCTGGGCCCATCCATATGGTCCGGTGCAAATGACTGTCGTTCTGTGGGTGTTGGGCTGCTCTGCCGAGGCCAGTCCTTTTCTATTCATACAGTAACTGAGATTGTGCCTGGCAGAGCTCTTTTAATTCATCTATATTTTAATGGACTTTTAATTCGTGTTTTAAATGTGTATGCCCCTCCTGATAAACAGGAGCGGGCAGAACTATTTGAAATTTTACCACTGTTTTGTGTTGGGTCTTCCCCCCTGCTGGTGGGAGGTGATTTTAACTGCATACGTGATGGGGAACACCGGCAGGGTGGGGATATTAATCGTAAAGACCGCACTTCTTACCTGCTTAAAAATTTTATTGATGATTTTAATTTGAAAGATTGCTGGAAGGATCTCTTGCCGGAGGACCCGGGCGCCACATGGTCCAATGGAAGAGTGAGCTCCAGAATCGATTTTATTTTTTCCTCTAGAGCTTTTAAACCCCTGAAATGCACGCTCGAGCAGAATATCTTCTCTGATCATAAGCTCCTCTTGGTGGGCCTGGAGCTAGAGGGGGAGCAAAAAGCAAAAAGGGGCCTCTGGAGATTAAACACCACACTCCTAGAGGACCCTGAGATAAAAGAGGAGTTTGTGCGGACCTACCAATGCTGGCAATCACAAAGAAAACCCCACGAGCCTATGCTGCACTGGTGGGAGGGCACCAAATCTAAAATCAGATTTTTTTTTATCAAAGCAGGTAAGAAGAAGGCAAAAATGGAAAAACAGTGGTTTTATGTTCTTAACATGCGTTTAAATGTACTTTTTAAATTGAAAGAAGCTGGTATGGATGTAGAAAATGATATTTTAAACCTTAAAACTGAAATAAAACATGCCATAGAAAAGAAAGGGAAACAAATCATTTTTAACTCACATGTGCAGCACCTGGAGGAGGGCGAGAAATGTTCCCGTTTCTTTTTTAAAAAAGTGATGAATAGGAGGGATATCATCCAAAACCTTGAGGGTGAATCCACTCCAAAAGGCATGTTAGATGCAGTTTTTAACTTCTACCAGCTTCTTTTTAATAAGAAAGATCTTAATCCATCCTTTTTAGAACATGTTCTTAATTCCCTTGATTTTAAGCTAGATGTTTTAGACCAGGAGGTTTTATCCCGTGATCTTAACTTAGATGAACTTTTATTTGTTTTTAAAAGTTTTTCTAGTGGGAAGGCCCCTGGGGAAGATGGTTTACCCATCAAATTTTATTTAGCTTTTTGGGATATTTTAAAGGATGATATGGTTTTATTGTATAAAGAAACTTTTATTGTTAATGAACTTCCCCCTTCCTGGAGGAGGGGGATTGTATCATTACTTTTTAAAAAGGGTGAAAAGGATATGCTAAAAAATTGGCGCCCCATCACACTTTTAAATGTCGATTATAAAGTTTTAGCCAAGTTATTAGCTGTCCGTTTTAAACCTTTTATTCATAAATTAATTCACCCAAATCAGGTTTGTGGGGTACCTGGAAGGTCTATAGCTGAATCCCTAAATATTTTAAGAGATGTTTTATGGTATTTTAAGGATAGAAATCAAACTGTAGCAATTTTATCCTTAGACTTTGAAAAAGCCTTTGATAGGGTCTCCCATGAATACCTGTTTTTAGTTCTTAAAAAGATGGCAGTGCCTGAAACGATTTTAAGCCGAATCATGCTTTTATACCGATCCTGTTTTAGTCAAGTCTCTGTTAATGGCTTTTTAACCAGCGGTGTTCCTCTTTTATCAGGTGTCAAACAGGGCTGCCCCCTGTCCCCACTCCTTTTTATTTGCGCAATCGAACCACTGATGGCCCTCCTCAGAAAAGACCGGGTAGTAAGAGGCGTACCGATACCTGGTGGAGGAGGGACCCATCTAAAGGTGTTGGGGTACATGGATGATGTCACCATACTGTGCCCGGACTCTCCATCCATGAGGGGGGCATTGAGGAACACCAGCTATTTCTGCGAGGTCTCTGGTTTTAAGCTAAACACAGATAAATGTGACTGTTTTTATATTGGCTCCTGGGATTCATCCATCACCCCAGGAGTCACAATGCAACAGGATCAAATTAAAGTTTTAGGTATTGTTTTTAACCAGGTCAATGATGGGAGCCCTAACTGGGATTCAGCTATAGCTAAGATGGAGAAGAAGATTTTAATGTGGAATCTTAGAAACCTTACCATGGAGGGGAAGATTTTAATAATAAAGATGGTTTTACTCCCTATTATGCTATACATTGCCATGGTATTTCCTCCATCTATTTTATACATTAAAAAAGTAACTAGAATTGTTTTTACTTTTTTATGGGGTTCAAAAATGGAGAAATTAAAGCGTGATTTTATGTACAAAAGTAAAGATAATGGCGGGAAAGATGTTCCTAACCTTTTTACTTTCTTTTACATAAAGTATTTCTGTTTCTGTTTTAAAATTATTAAATCCGATGGCATTTTTAGCTGCTTTTTAAGGTACGCTGCGGGCATGGTTTTTAAAAGATGGTTGCGCATCCCTCTGAACGCTCCGGTGCTTCTGTGTCCCCCAAAACATTATGTGGTGTTGGAAAAGACAGTCAGGCTCCTAGGTCTCCAAGATTTGGAGCCTGACATACTGGGGGACCAGAGAAAGGTATCAAAGGTCCTCAGGCGGAGTGAGGTTACCCTGGCAGTGTCCAATTTCACACAGGCAAGATCCAAAAAGGTATGGCGGAACGTGTACGGGAAGTTTCTGGCGAATGTACACAGGGATCTTGCCTGGGCAATCGTCCACCAGTGCCTCCCTACTCGTGAGTTCCAGCACAGGCGAGGACTGGTGGCGAGAGCCAAGTGCCCGAGAGATGGCTGCGGAGTGGACGAAACGGTGCTGCACATATTTTGGAACTGCCCTTTTGCACGGGAGCTTTGGAGGAAGGTAGGCCCACTTTTGAAGTGGGCCTGCGGCCTAAAAGATTTTAATCACGAATGTGTCTTTTACGGTCTTTTTAACTGCCCCAATTTTAAACAGCAGATGATCTGCTGGATGATTATTAATTGTTTTAAAAATGCCATCTGGAAAGTTAGGAACATCTTACTTTTTAAACATGATTTTATTGATGTTAAAAACTGTATAAAGCTGGCCCTGAGTGAGATGTACATCTATTACCTAAGAGACAAGAAACAGTTGGGGGCCAGCGAGGCAGCATCCATGTGGTGTCTGCCTCTATGGAACGAAATAACAATATAATCAGTTTTTATGACATTTGTATAATGTTTTATCCTGCCATTTTTATTTTTTCTCCTTTTATTACTGGTTTTATTATTTGTATTTTAAAACTTTTGTGAACCTTTTATTATTTTGCATTTTAAATTTTGTATGGTTTCTTATTTATTCAATAAAATTTTGTTGAAACCTTATCTGTTCTTATCAGTTTAATATCTGATACGTCCCCTATCTGGGGACCATATATTAAATGGATTTTTGAGAACGGGGGCCGATTTCGAAGCTTGCTTCCGTCGCCCTATGCATTGACCCGATATGGCAGTATCTTCGGGTACAGTGCACCACCCCCTTACAGGGTTAAAAAGAAAGATTCCTACTTTCATTGCTACCTGCTTGCTGGCTAGCCAGCTAGCCAGCCCTGTGGGCCTTGCTGCTGCTGCAGCCAAAAAACAAAAGGTGGTGCTGCTGCTGCTTCTGCTGCTTCTGCTTCTGCTTGTGTCTGGCCCCTGTTGGAGCGTCCAGGCACAGGACTTCTGCTGCTGCTGACTAAATGGCCTCCTTAATTGGATCATTTGAGTAGCCAGCACACCTGTGCAGGTAGGGCATGACATGATAGGCAGCTGCCTTGATAGCGGGTGGGTGCTGAATGTTCCTAATTGACAAAATAAGATTAATGCTTATGAAGAAATATAAAATCTCATCCCTTCCCCAATATCGCGCCACACCCCTACCCCTTAATTCCCTGGTTGAACTTGATGGACATATGTCTTTTTTCGACCGTACTAACTATGTAACTATGTAACATAACATGGGGGGGGGGGTCTCCTGGCTGTTCACACAGGTGTGTCATTGCTGTACATTGACCATGCATTGCTTCTGTGGTATTGCAAAGGCAAAGACAAATGCTTCCAGCCATCCATTGCACTAATGGATTGGTCATCAGCTGGCTGTCTATGTCCCGCATCAATATAGACCAAAGTACAGAGGGTTAGGCTATGCTATTGTGCACCTACCTGATGCATCAGAAGGTGCGAGGCCCTTGCTAAATTCTGTGCACAGACTTTGAGATCTATGCTTTAGACTGTATCTAAACCTGCTCCAACATGGACTGACATTCTGGCCTACTTTCAGCCGATGCGACTTGTCTGTCGCTGAACAGTCGCTTTTTATGTATTCAGCACCTATGTATAATGTTGTAAAAATGCTCTAGAAGCTAAAGTCGCAGAAATGTCACACATATTTGGCCTGCAACTTTCTGTGCGACAAATTCAGACAGGAAAAATCAGTATAAATCCTTAGAAAATTATCCCCCAGTGTCTCCATCTGCTGGCGGTATTGAATAAGCATTGCTGCACTGATGGGGTATGCATTAGACGAAAAAAAAGAAGAAAAAGAAGAATAATACGCCCAGAAAAGAGGCGAAAAGGAGAAAAACGTAAAAAAACGTGAAAAAAAAGTAAGAGGAAGAGAAGGGAAAAAAAGGTGGAAATGGGTTTAAAAGTGATTTCGGCGGAGAAATATATATATATATATATATATATATATATATATATATATATATGCGCACACACACACATAGATATAAACGTATTCTCCGTTGAGATATTGCAGCCGCTGCTGTGTCCAGGCCCAGGAGCCTTAGCACTGTGCTGTGATGTCACTCAATACCACTGACATCACTAGGTGTAAACAACATCTCTCCTTTGCTGTGTATGTGACTATGGAGCTGTTTGGTGATGTCGTCTATTACGGCCTTCATAGAAGCAACAGGAGATTGTTGCATCCATCTTGAACCCTCAGAACTACAGTGCTATGATGTCACTCACTTCCACAGGCCTTGCAGAGTGTAAACAACAACAACCCAGCTTTGTTGTGTATGTAACCATAGGGATTTGTGATGTCACCTAGAACCTTCACAGCAGCGACAGCTTTATGAGGAGCATCAGCACTGCTCTGCCTGAGCAGAACCATCACCGCCATAGGTTGTCAAATAACCCGGATTTAACCCACACAGGTAAGTCCAATGGGGTGCAGGCATGTCCTCTATGCTTACAGCTTCCCGTGGGTGTTGGTTTGATACCGTTTGGGGACAGCCAAGGAGGCATCTGCAGGCAACAAAGGTAGGTGTGTGCTTGTGTGTGTGTTTCCTATGCAGATCCTAAGCCCAGTGTCACATGCAAGTAGGAGGAGTAAGAAGGGTTCCTGGCAAATCCGGGTTATGGATTGCATTTAAAAAGGCCCCGTGGGAGTGCAATGGGCCCCTGTCTTGCTGCTTAGCAATAATGGTATGGGTTTAGGTTCTGCTGTGTGTACTGGTGGTTGACTGCCCCCCAGCCCAGAGTGTGCATGGAAAATTGTCTGGCAGCCTCCCTGACAGCAAGCAGTGATAGTGCCCATGAAGGGGACCTTGTTGGGCCCGCCCCTTTCACGGTTATCGCTTCTCGGCCTTTTGGCTAAGATCAAGTGTAGTATCTGTTCTTATCAGTTTTCATGCTGGTGGGGATGGGTGCTGCATGGAGGATGCAGGTGTACCAGGGCTTTCCGGGGCTGGTTCTGAGGAATCAGCTCGACGGCTGCCCCGATGTGACCTGTTCCCTCCGGGTCTCGCCATGAGGCTGAGAGGGTCTAGAGCCGAGGTACTTTTGTGCCTCGGGGAGTGGTGACCCCGAGGTGCCGAAACTCACTGGGAGAATAGGCTCACTGAGTTGAAGCACGGGCACCATAATCTCTTCACCTTGTGGCACTCACCTCTTGATTCCCGGCCTTCTGGCTAGGATCAGAGAAATTTTTATAGATCCGGCCGGATGTCCGGGCAGTATATCTGCACACATTCACTTATTTATTTATTTTTTGTCTCACTGTGTCACTTTTTGCGTGTTGTGTGTTCACAGGATTTGTCAGGATGCGGTAGCCCTTCTGGGTGTCCCTCCTGGCGGTCTAGGGGAGGTGTGTGTGGCCATTAGGTTCCGCACCTCCCTGCAAACACCCCGGGTACTCCTGCTTCGCAGGGTACCTACCGTAATCGGCTCTGCGGGCAGATACCTTGGCTAACGCCAAGGGGGATGCCGGGAGCATTTGTGGTCTCCTAGTAGCTTCGGCGAAAAGGGACATCGAACCTGGAACCTCGCAGGTACCTTTTGGTCCGGAGGCGAAGGGTAAGGTTTGTTGGGGGGCCTCTCTCCTATCGGAGAAGGGCTTGCGATAGACCGCATCCTTTGTGCACGTTTTTTTAGTGTAACACGTTTGCACTTTTTCTTGCACTTTGGGTGAATCGAAAGCACGTTCCTCGGCTTTAGAAAAAAAAAAAAAAATCTGTTCTTATCAGTTTAATATCTGATACGTCCCCTATCTGGGGACCATATATTAAATGGATTTTTGAGAACGGGGGCCGATTTCGAAGCTTGCTTCCGTCGCCCTATGCATTGACCCGATATGGCAGTATCTTCGGGTACAGTGCACCACCCCCTTACAGGGTTAAAAAGAAAGATTCCTACTTTCATTGCTACCTGCTTGCTGGCTAGCCAGCTAGCCAGCCCTGTGGGCCTTGCTGCTGCTGCTGCAGCCAAAAAACAAAAGGTGGTGCTGCTGCTGCTTCTGCTGCTTCTGCTTCTGCTTGTGTCTGGCCCCTGTTGGAGCGTCCAGGCACAGGACTTCTGCTGCTGCTGACTAAATGGCCTCCTTAATTGGATCATTTGAGTAGCCAGCACACCTGTGCAGGTAGGGCATGACATGATAGGCAGCTGCCTTGATAGCGGGTGGGTGCTGAATGTTCCTAATTGACAAAATAAGATTAATGCTTATGAAGAAATATAAAATCTCATCCCTTCCCCAATATCGCGCCACACCCCTACCCCTTAATTCCCTGGTTGAACTTGATGGACATATGTCTTTTTTCGACCGTACTAACTATGTAACTATGTAACATAACATGGGGGGGGGGGGTCTCCTGGCTGTTCACACAGGTGTGTCATTGCTGTACATTGACCATGCATTGCTTCTGTGGTATTGCAAAGGCAAAGACAAATGCTTCCAGCCATCCATTGCACTAATGGATTGGTCATCAGCTGGCTGTCTATGTCCCGCATCAATATAGACCAAAGTACAGAGGGTTAGGCTATGCTATTGTGCACCTACCTGATGCATCAGAAGGTGCGAGGCCCTTGCTAAATTCTGTGCACAGACTTTGAGATCTATGCTTTAGACTGTATCTAAACCTGCTCCAACATGGACTGACATTCTGGCCTACTTTCAGCCGATGCGACTTGTCTGTCGCTGAACAGTCGCTTTTTATGTATTCAGCACCTATGTATAATGTTGTAAAAATGCTCTAGAAGCTAAAGTCGCAGAAATGTCACACATATTTGGCCTGCAACTTTCTGTGCGACAAATTCAGACAGGAAAAATCAGTATAAATCCTTAGAAAATTATCCCCCAGTGTCTCCATCTGCTGGCGGTATTGAATAAGCATTGCTGCACTGATGGGGTATGCATTAGACGAAAAAAAAGAAGAAAAAGAAGAATAATACGCCCAGAAAAGAGGCGAAAAGGAGAAAAACGTAAAAAAACGTGAAAAAAAAGTAAGAGGAAGAGAAGGGAAAAAAAGGTGGAAATGGGTTTAAAAGTGATTTCGGCGGAGAAATATATATATATATATATATATATACATATATATATATATATATATATATGCGCACACACACACATAGATATAAACGTATTCTCCGTTGAGATATTGCAGCCGCTGCTGTGTCCAGGCCCAGGAGCCTTAGCACTGTGCTGTGATGTCACTCAATACCACTGACATCACTAGGTGTAAACAACATCTCTCCTTTGCTGTGTATGTGACTATGGAGCTGTTTGGTGATGTCGTCTATTACGGCCTTCATAGAAGCAACAGGAGATTGTTGCATCCATCTAGAACCCTCAGAACTACAGTGCTATGATGTCACTCACTTCCACAGGCCTTGCAGAGTGTAAACAACAACAACCCAGCTTTGTTGTGTATGTAACCATAGGGATTTGTGATGTCACCTAGAACCTTCACAGCAGCGACAGCTTTATGAGGAGCATCAGCACTGCTCTGCCTGAGCAGAACCATCACCGCCATAGGTTGTCAAATAACCCGGATTTAACCCACACAGGTAAGTCCAATGGGGTGCAGGCATGTCCTCTATGCTTACAGCTTCCCGTGGGTGTTGGTTTGATACCGTTTGGGGACAGCCAAGGAGGCATCTGCAGGCAACAAAGGTAGGTGTGTGCTTGTGTGTGTGTTTCCTATGCAGATCCTAAGCCCAGTGTCACATGCAAGTAGGAGGAGTAAGAAGGGTTCCTGGCAAATCCGGGTTATGGATTGCATTTAAAAAGGCCCCGTGGGAGTGCAATGGGCCCCTGTCTTGCTGCTTAGCAATAATGGTATGGGTTTAGGTTCTGCTGTGTGTACTGGTGGTTGACTGCCCCCCAGCCCAGAGTGTGCATGGAAAATTGTCTGGCAGCCTCCCTGACAGCAAGCAGTGATAGTGCCCATGAAGGGGACCTTGTTGGGCCCGCCCCTTTCACGGTTATCGCTTCTCGGCCTTTTGGCTAAGATCAAGTGTAGTATCTGTTCTTATCAGTTTAATATCTGATACGTCCCCTATCTGGGGACCATATATTAAATGGATTTTTGAGAACGGGGGCCGATTTCGAAGCTTGCTTCCGTCGCCCTATGCATTGACCCGATATGGCAGTATCTTCGGGTACAGTGCACCACCCCCTTACAGGGTTAAAAAGAAAGATTCCTACTTTCATTGCTACCTGCTTGCTGGCTAGCCAGCTAGCCAGCCCTGTGGGCCTTGCTGCTGCTGCTGCTGCAGCCAAAAAACAAAAGGTGGTGCTGCTGCTGCTTCTGCTGCTTCTGCTTCTGCTTGTGTCTGGCCCCTGTTGGAGCGTCCAGGCACAGGACTTCTGCTGCTGCTGACTAAATGGCCTCCTTAATTGGATCATTTGAGTAGCCAGCACACCTGTGCAGGTAGGGCATGACATGATAGGCAGCTGCCTTGATAGCGGGTGGGTGCTGAATGTTCCTAATTGACAAAATAAGATTAATGCTTATGAAGAAATATAAAATCTCATCCCTTCCCCAATATCGCGCCACACCCCTACCCCTTAATTCCCTGGTTGAACTTGATGGACATATGTCTTTTTTCGACCGTACTAACTATGTAACTATGTAACATAACATGGGGGGGGGGGTCTCCTGGCTGTTCACACAGGTGTGTCATTGCTGTACATTGACCATGCATTGCTTCTGTGGTATTGCAAAGGCAAAGACAAATGCTTCCAGCCATCCATTGCACTAATGGATTGGTCATCAGCTGGCTGTCTATGTCCCGCATCAATATAGACCAAAGTACAGAGGGTTAGGCTATGCTATTGTGCACCTACCTGATGCATCAGAAGGTGCGAGGCCCTTGCTAAATTCTGTGCACAGACTTTGAGATCTATGCTTTAGACTGTATCTAAACCTGCTCCAACATGGACTGACATTCTGGCCTACTTTCAGCCGATGCGACTCGTCTGTCGCTGAACAGTCGCTTTTTATGTATTCAGCACCTATGTATAATGTTGTAAAAATGCTCTAGAAGCTAAAGTCGCAGAAATGTCACACATATTTGGCCTGCAACTTTCTGTGCGACAAATTCAGACAGGAAAAATCAGTATAAATCCTTAGAAAATTATCCCCCAGTGTCTCCATCTGCTGGCGGTATTGAATAAGCATTGCTGCACTGATGGGGTATGCATTAGACGAAAAAAAAGAAGAAAAAGAAGAATAATACGCCCAGAAAAGAGGCGAAAAGGAGAAAAACGTAAAAAAACGTGAAAAAAAAGTAAGAGGAAGAGAAGGGAAAAAAAGGTGGAAATGGGTTTAAAAGTGATTTCGGCGGAGAAATATATATATATATATATATATATATATATATATATATATATATGCGCACACACACACATATATATAAACGTATTCTCCGTTGAGATATTGCAGCCGCTGCTGTGTCCAGGCCCAGGAGCCTTAGCACTGTGCTGTGATGTCACTCAATACCACTGACATCACTAGGTGTAAACAACATCTCTCCTTTGCTGTGTATGTGACTATGGAGCTGTTTGGTGATGTCGTCTATTACGGCCTTCATAGAAGCAACAGGAGATTGTTGCATCCATCTTGAACCCTCAGAACTACAGTGCTATGATGTCACTCACTTCCACAGGCCTTGCAGAGTGTAAACAACAACAACCCAGCTTTGTTGTGTATGTAACCATAGGGATTTGTGATGTCACCTAGAACCTTCACAGCAGCGACAGCTTTATGAGGAGCATCAGCACTGCTCTGCCTGAGCAGAACCATCACCGCCATAGGTTGTCAAATAACCCGGATTTAACCCACACAGGTAAGTCCAATGGGGTGCAGGCATGTCCTCTATGCTTACAGCTTCCCGTGGGTGTTGGTTTGATACCGTTTGGGGACAGCCAAGGAGGCATCTGCAGGCAACAAAGGTAGGTGTGTGCTTGTGTGTGTGTTTCCTATGCAGATCCTAAGCCCAGTGTCACATGCAAGTAGGAGGAGTAAGAAGGGTTCCTGGCAAATCCGGGTTATGGATTGCATTTAAAAAGGCCCCGTGGGAGTGCAATGGGCCCCTGTCTTGCTGCTTAGCAATAATGGTATGGGTTTAGGTTCTGCTGTGTGTACTGGTGGTTGACTGCCCCCCAGCCCAGAGTGTGCATGGAAAATTGTCTGGCAGCCTCCCTGACAGCAAGCAGTGATAGTGCCCATGAAGGGGACCTTGTTGGGCCCGCCCCTTTCACGGTTATCGCTTCTCGGCCTTTTGGCTAAGATCAAGTGTAGTATCTGTTCTTATCAGTTTAATATCTGATACGTCCCCTATCTGGGGACCATATATTAAATGGATTTTTGAGAACGGGGGCCGATTTCGAAGCTTGCTTCCGTCGCCCTATGCATTGACCCGATATGGCAGTATCTTCGGGTACAGTGCACCACCCCCTTACAGGGTTAAAAAGAAAGATTCCTACTTTCATTGCTACCTGCTTGCTGGCTAGCCAGCTAGCCAGCCCTGTGGGCCTTGCTGCTGCTGCAGCCAAAAAACAAAAGGTGGTGCTGCTGCTGCTTCTGCTGCTTCTGCTTCTGCTTGTGTCTGGCCCCTGTTGGAGCGTCCAGGCACAGGACTTCTGCTGCTGCTGACTAAATGGCCTCCTTAATTGGATCATTTGAGTAGCCAGCACACCTGTGCAGGTAGGGCATGACATGATAGGCAGCTGCCTTGATAGCGGGTGGGTGCTGAATGTTCCTAATTGACAAAATAAGATTAATGCTTATGAAGAAATATAAAATCTCATCCCTTCCCCAATATCGCGCCACACCCCTACCCCTTAATTCCCTGGTTGAACTTGATGGACATATGTCTTTTTTCGACCGTACTAACTATGTAACTATGTAACATAACATGGGGGGGGGGGTCTCCTGGCTGTTCACACAGGTGTGTCATTGCTGTACATTGACCATGCATTGCTTCTGTGGTATTGCAAAGGCAAAGACAAATGCTTCCAGCCATCCATTGCACTAATGGATTGGTCATCAGCTGGCTGTCTATGTCCCGCATCAATATAGACCAAAGTACAGAGGGTTAGGCTATGCTATTGTGCACCTACCTGATGCATCAGAAGGTGCGAGGCCCTTGCTAAATTCTGTGCACAGACTTTGAGATCTATGCTTTAGACTGTATCTAAACCTGCTCCAACATGGACTGACATTCTGGCCTACTTTCAGCCGATGCGACTTGTCTGTCGCTGAACAGTCGCTTTTTATGTATTCAGCACCTATGTATAATGTTGTAAAAATGCTCTAGAAGCTAAAGTCGCAGAAATGTCACACATATTTGGCCTGCAACTTTCTGTGCGACAAATTCAGACAGGAAAAATCAGTATAAATCCTTAGAAAATTATCCCCCAGTGTCTCCATCTGCTGGCGGTATTGAATAAGCATTGCTGCACTGATGGGGTATGCATTAGACGAAAAAAAAGAAGAAAAAGAAGAATAATACGCCCAGAAAAGAGGCGAAAAGGAGAAAAACGTAAAAAAACGTGAAAAAAAAGTAAGAGGAAGAGAAGGGAAAAAAAGGTGGAAATGGGTTTAAAAGTGATTTCGGCGGAGAAATATATATATATATATATATATATATATATATATATATATATATATGCGCACACACACACATAGATATAAACGTATTCTCCGTTGAGATATTGCAGCCGCTGCTGTGTCCAGGCCCAGGAGCCTTAGCACTGTGCTGTGATGTCACTCAATACCACTGACATCACTAGGTGTAAACAACATCTCTCCTTTGCTGTGTATGTGACTATGGAGCTGTTTGGTGATGTCGTCTATTACGGCCTTCATAGAAGCAACAGGAGATTGTTGCATCCATCTTGAACCCTCAGAACTACAGTGCTATGATGTCACTCACTTCCACAGGCCTTGCAGAGTGTAAACAACAACAACCCAGCTTTGTTGTGTATGTAACCATAGGGATTTGTGATGTCACCTAGAACCTTCACAGCAGCGACAGCTTTATGAGGAGCATCAGCACTGCTCTGCCTGAGCAGAACCATCACCGCCATAGGTTGTCAAATAACCCGGATTTAACCCACACAGGTAAGTCCAATGGGGTGCAGGCATGTCCTCTATGCTTACAGCTTCCCGTGGGTGTTGGTTTGATACCGTTTGGGGACAGCCAAGGAGGCATCTGCAGGCAACAAAGGTAGGTGTGTGCTTGTGTGTGTGTTTCCTATGCAGATCCTAAGCCCAGTGTCACATGCAAGTAGGAGGAGTAAGAAGGGTTCCTGGCAAATCCGGGTTATGGATTGCATTTAAAAAGGCCCCGTGGGAGTGCAATGGGCCCCTGTCTTGCTGCTTAGCAATAATGGTATGGGTTTAGGTTCTGCTGTGTGTACTGGTGGTTGACTGCCCCCCAGCCCAGAGTGTGCATGGAAAATTGTCTGGCAGCCTCCCTGACAGCAAGCAGTGATAGTGCCCATGAAGGGGACCTTGTTGGGCCCGCCCCTTTCACGGTTATCGCTTCTCGGCCTTTTGGCTAAGATCAAGTGTAGTATCTGTTCTTATCAGTTTAATATCTGATACGTCCCCTATCTGGGGACCATATATTAAATGGATTTTTGAGAACGGGGGCCGATTTCGAAGCTTGCTTCCGTCGCCCTATGCATTGACCCGATATGGCAGTATCTTCGGGTACAGTGCACCACCCCCTTACAGGGTTAAAAAGAAAGATTCCTACTTTCATTGCTACCTGCTTGCTGGCTAGCCAGCTAGCCAGCCCTGTGGGCCTTGCTGCTGCTGCAGCCAAAAAACAAAAGGTGGTGCTGCTGCTGCTTCTGCTGCTTCTGCTTCTGCTTGTGTCTGGCCCCTGTTGGAGCGTCCAGGCACAGGACTTCTGCTGCTGCTGACTAAATGGCCTCCTTAATTGGATCATTTGAGTAGCCAGCACACCTGTGCAGGTAGGGCATGACATGATAGGCAGCTGCCTTGATAGCGGGTGGGTGCTGAATGTTCCTAATTGACAAAATAAGATTAATGCTTATGAAGAAATATAAAATCTCATCCCTTCCCCAATATCGCGCCACACCCCTACCCCTTAATTCCCTGGTTGAACTTGATGGACATATGTCTTTTTTCGACCGTACTAACTATGTAACTATGTAACATAACATGGGGGGGGGGGTCTCCTGGCTGTTCACACAGGTGTGTCATTGCTGTACATTGACCATGCATTGCTTCTGTGGTATTGCAAAGGCAAAGACAAATGCTTCCAGCCATCCATTGCACTAATGGATTGGTCATCAGCTGGCTGTCTATGTCCCGCATCAATATAGACCAAAGTACAGAGGGTTAGGCTATGCTATTGTGCACCTACCTGATGCATCAGAAGGTGCGAGGCCCTTGCTAAATTCTGTGCACAGACTTTGAGATCTATGCTTTAGACTGTATCTAAACCTGCTCCAACATGGACTGACATTCTGGCCTACTTTCAGCCGATGCGACTTGTCTGTCGCTGAACAGTCGCTTTTTATGTATTCAGCACCTATGTATAATGTTGTAAAAATGCTCTAGAAGCTAAAGTCGCAGAAATGTCACACATATTTGGCCTGCAACTTTCTGTGCGACAAATTCAGACAGGAAAAATCAGTATAAATCCTTAGAAAATTATCCCCCAGTGTCTCCATCTGCTGGCGGTATTGAATAAGCATTGCTGCACTGATGGGGTATGCATTAGACGAAAAAAAAGAAGAAAAAGAAGAATAATACGCCCAGAAAAGAGGCGAAAAGGAGAAAAACGTAAAAAAACGTGAAAAAAAAGTAAGAGGAAGAGAAGGGAAAAAAAGGTGGAAATGGGTTTAAAAGTGATTTCGGCGGAGAAATATATATATATATATATATATATATATATATATATATATATATGCGCACACACACACATAGATATAAACGTATTCTCCGTTGAGATATTGCAGCCGCTGCTGTGTCCAGGCCCAGGAGCCTTAGCACTGTGCTGTGATGTCACTCAATACCACTGACATCACTAGGTGTAAACAACATCTCTCCTTTGCTGTGTATGTGACTATGGAGCTGTTTGGTGATGTCGTCTATTACGGCCTTCATAGAAGCAACAGGAGATTGTTGCATCCATCTTGAACCCTCAGAACTACAGTGCTATGATGTCACTCACTTCCACAGGCCTTGCAGAGTGTAAACAACAACAACCCAGCTTTGTTGTGTATGTAACCATAGGGATTTGTGATGTCACCTAGAACCTTCACAGCAGCGACAGCTTTATGAGGAGCATCAGCACTGCTCTGCCTGAGCAGAACCATCACCGCCATAGGTTGTCAAATAACCCGGATTTAACCCACACAGGTAAGTCCAATGGGGTGCAGGCATGTCCTCTATGCTTACAGCTTCCCGTGGGTGTTGGTTTGATACCGTTTGGGGACAGCCAAGGAGGCATCTGCAGGCAACAAAGGTAGGTGTGTGCTTGTGTGTGTGTTTCCTATGCAGATCCTAAGCCCAGTGTCACATGCAAGTAGGAGGAGTAAGAAGGGTTCCTGGCAAATCCGGGTTATGGATTGCATTTAAAAAGGCCCCGTGGGAGTGCAATGGGCCCCTGTCTTGCTGCTTAGCAATAATGGTATGGGTTTAGGTTCTGCTGTGTGTACTGGTGGTTGACTGCCCCCCAGCCCAGAGTGTGCATGGAAAATTGTCTGGCAGCCTCCCTGACAGCAAGCAGTGATAGTGCCCATGAAGGGGACCTTGTTGGGCCCGCCCCTTTCACGGTTATCGCTTCTCGGCCTTTTGGCTAAGATCAAGTGTAGTATCTGTTCTTATCAGTTTTCATGCTGGTGGGGATGGGTGCTGCATGGAGGATGCAGGTGTACCAGGGCTTTCCGGGGCTGGTTCTGAGGAATCAGCTCGACGGCTGCCCCGATGTGACCTGTTCCCTCCGGGTCTCGCCATGAGGCTGAGAGGGTCTAGAGCCGAGGTACTTTTGTGCCTCGGGGAGTGGTGACCCCGAGGTGCCGAAACTCACTGGGAGAATAGGCTCACTGAGTTGAAGCACGGGCACCATAATCTCTTCACCTTGTGGCACTCACCTCTTGATTCCCGGCCTTCTGGCTAGGATCAGAGAAATTTTTATAGATCCGGCCGGATGTCCGGGCAGTATATCTGCACACATTCACTTATTTATTTATTTTTTGTCTCACTGTGTCACTTTTTGCGTGTTGTGTGTTCACAGGATTTGTCAGGATGCGGTAGCCCTTCTGGGTGTCCCTCCTGGCGGTCTAGGGGAGGTGTGTGTGGCCATTAGGTTCCGCACCTCCCTGCAAACACCCCGGGTACTCCTGCTTCGCAGGGTACCTACCGTAATCGGCTCTGCGGGCAGATACCTTGGCTAACGCCAAGGGGGATGCCGGGAGCATTTGTGGTCTCCTAGTAGCTTCGGCGAAAAGGGACATCGAACCTGGAACCTCGCAGGTACCTTTTGGTCCGGAGGCGAAGGGTAAGGTTTGTTGGGGGGCCTCTCTCCTATCGGAGAAGGGCTTGCGATAGACCGCATCCTTTGTGCACGTTTTTTTAGTGTAACACGTTTGCACTTTTTCTTGCACTTTGGGTGAATCGAAAGCACGTTCCTCGGCTTTAGAAAAAAAAAAAAAAATCTGTTCTTATCAGTTTAATATCTGATACGTCCCCTATCTGGGGACCATATATTAAATGGATTTTTGAGAACGGGGGCCGATTTCGAAGCTTGCTTCCGTCGCCCTATGCATTGACCCGATATGGCAGTATCTTCGGGTACAGTGCACCACCCCCTTACAGGGTTAAAAAGAAAGATTCCTACTTTCATTGCTACCTGCTTGCTGGCTAGCCAGCTAGCCAGCCCTGTGGGCCTTGCTGCTGCTGCTGCAGCCAAAAAACAAAAGGTGGTGCTGCTGCTGCTTCTGCTGCTTCTGCTTCTGCTTGTGTCTGGCCCCTGTTGGAGCGTCCAGGCACAGGACTTCTGCTGCTGCTGACTAAATGGCCTCCTTAATTGGATCATTTGAGTAGCCAGCACACCTGTGCAGGTAGGGCATGACATGATAGGCAGCTGCCTTGATAGCGGGTGGGTGCTGAATGTTCCTAATTGACAAAATAAGATTAATGCTTATGAAGAAATATAAAATCTCATCCCTTCCCCAATATCGCGCCACACCCCTACCCCTTAATTCCCTGGTTGAACTTGATGGACATATGTCTTTTTTCGACCGTACTAACTATGTAACTATGTAACATAACATGGGGGGGGGGGGTCTCCTGGCTGTTCACACAGGTGTGTCATTGCTGTACATTGACCATGCATTGCTTCTGTGGTATTGCAAAGGCAAAGACAAATGCTTCCAGCCATCCATTGCACTAATGGATTGGTCATCAGCTGGCTGTCTATGTCCCGCATCAATATAGACCAAAGTACAGAGGGTTAGGCTATGCTATTGTGCACCTACCTGATGCATCAGAAGGTGCGAGGCCCTTGCTAAATTCTGTGCACAGACTTTGAGATCTATGCTTTAGACTGTATCTAAACCTGCTCCAACATGGACTGACATTCTGGCCTACTTTCAGCCGATGCGACTTGTCTGTCGCTGAACAGTCGCTTTTTATGTATTCAGCACCTATGTATAATGTTGTAAAAATGCTCTAGAAGCTAAAGTCGCAGAAATGTCACACATATTTGGCCTGCAACTTTCTGTGCGACAAATTCAGACAGGAAAAATCAGTATAAATCCTTAGAAAATTATCCCCCAGTGTCTCCATCTGCTGGCGGTATTGAATAAGCATTGCTGCACTGATGGGGTATGCATTAGACGAAAAAAAAGAAGAAAAAGAAGAATAATACGCCCAGAAAAGAGGCGAAAAGGAGAAAAACGTAAAAAAACGTGAAAAAAAAGTAAGAGGAAGAGAAGGGAAAAAAAGGTGGAAATGGGTTTAAAAGTGATTTCGGCGGAGAAATATATATATATATATATATATATACATATATATATATATATATATATATGCGCACACACACACATAGATATAAACGTATTCTCCGTTGAGATATTGCAGCCGCTGCTGTGTCCAGGCCCAGGAGCCTTAGCACTGTGCTGTGATGTCACTCAATACCACTGACATCACTAGGTGTAAACAACATCTCTCCTTTGCTGTGTATGTGACTATGGAGCTGTTTGGTGATGTCGTCTATTACGGCCTTCATAGAAGCAACAGGAGATTGTTGCATCCATCTAGAACCCTCAGAACTACAGTGCTATGATGTCACTCACTTCCACAGGCCTTGCAGAGTGTAAACAACAACAACCCAGCTTTGTTGTGTATGTAACCATAGGGATTTGTGATGTCACCTAGAACCTTCACAGCAGCGACAGCTTTATGAGGAGCATCAGCACTGCTCTGCCTGAGCAGAACCATCACCGCCATAGGTTGTCAAATAACCCGGATTTAACCCACACAGGTAAGTCCAATGGGGTGCAGGCATGTCCTCTATGCTTACAGCTTCCCGTGGGTGTTGGTTTGATACCGTTTGGGGACAGCCAAGGAGGCATCTGCAGGCAACAAAGGTAGGTGTGTGCTTGTGTGTGTGTTTCCTATGCAGATCCTAAGCCCAGTGTCACATGCAAGTAGGAGGAGTAAGAAGGGTTCCTGGCAAATCCGGGTTATGGATTGCATTTAAAAAGGCCCCGTGGGAGTGCAATGGGCCCCTGTCTTGCTGCTTAGCAATAATGGTATGGGTTTAGGTTCTGCTGTGTGTACTGGTGGTTGACTGCCCCCCAGCCCAGAGTGTGCATGGAAAATTGTCTGGCAGCCTCCCTGACAGCAAGCAGTGATAGTGCCCATGAAGGGGACCTTGTTGGGCCCGCCCCTTTCACGGTTATCGCTTCTCGGCCTTTTGGCTAAGATCAAGTGTAGTATCTGTTCTTATCAGTTTAATATCTGATACGTCCCCTATCTGGGGACCATATATTAAATGGATTTTTGAGAACGGGGGCCGATTTCGAAGCTTGCTTCCGTCGCCCTATGCATTGACCCGATATGGCAGTATCTTCGGGTACAGTGCACCACCCCCTTACAGGGTTAAAAAGAAAGATTCCTACTTTCATTGCTACCTGCTTGCTGGCTAGCCAGCTAGCCAGCCCTGTGGGCCTTGCTGCTGCTGCTGCTGCAGCCAAAAAACAAAAGGTGGTGCTGCTGCTGCTTCTGCTGCTTCTGCTTCTGCTTGTGTCTGGCCCCTGTTGGAGCGTCCAGGCACAGGACTTCTGCTGCTGCTGACTAAATGGCCTCCTTAATTGGATCATTTGAGTAGCCAGCACACCTGTGCAGGTAGGGCATGACATGATAGGCAGCTGCCTTGATAGCGGGTGGGTGCTGAATGTTCCTAATTGACAAAATAAGATTAATGCTTATGAAGAAATATAAAATCTCATCCCTTCCCCAATATCGCGCCACACCCCTACCCCTTAATTCCCTGGTTGAACTTGATGGACATATGTCTTTTTTCGACCGTACTAACTATGTAACTATGTAACATAACATGGGGGGGGGGGTCTCCTGGCTGTTCACACAGGTGTGTCATTGCTGTACATTGACCATGCATTGCTTCTGTGGTATTGCAAAGGCAAAGACAAATGCTTCCAGCCATCCATTGCACTAATGGATTGGTCATCAGCTGGCTGTCTATGTCCCGCATCAATATAGACCAAAGTACAGAGGGTTAGGCTATGCTATTGTGCACCTACCTGATGCATCAGAAGGTGCGAGGCCCTTGCTAAATTCTGTGCACAGACTTTGAGATCTATGCTTTAGACTGTATCTAAACCTGCTCCAACATGGACTGACATTCTGGCCTACTTTCAGCCGATGCGACTTGTCTGTCGCTGAACAGTCGCTTTTTATGTATTCAGCACCTATGTATAATGTTGTAAAAATGCTCTAGAAGCTAAAGTCGCAGAAATGTCACACATATTTGGCCTGCAACTTTCTGTGCGACAAATTCAGACAGGAAAAATCAGTATAAATCCTTAGAAAATTATCCCCCAGTGTCTCCATCTGCTGGCGGTATTGAATAAGCATTGCTGCACTGATGGGGTATGCATTAGACGAAAAAAAAGAAGAAAAAGAAGAATAATACGCCCAGAAAAGAGGCGAAAAGGAGAAAAACGTAAAAAAACGTGAAAAAAAAGTAAGAGGAAGAGAAGGGAAAAAAAGGTGGAAATGGGTTTAAAAGTGATTTCGGCGGAGAAATATATATATATATATATATATATATATATATATATATATATATATATATATGCGCACACACACACATAGATATAAACGTATTCTCCGTTGAGATATTGCAGCCGCTGCTGTGTCCAGGCCCAGGAGCCTTAGCACTGTGCTGTGATGTCACTCAATACCACTGACATCACTAGGTGTAAACAACATCTCTCCTTTGCTGTGTATGTGACTATGGAGCTGTTTGGTGATGTCGTCTATTACGGCCTTCATAGAAGCAACAGGAGATTGTTGCATCCATCTTGAACCCTCAGAACTACAGTGCTATGATGTCACTCACTTCCACAGGCCTTGCAGAGTGTAAACAACAACAACCCAGCTTTGTTGTGTATGTAACCATAGGGATTTGTGATGTCACCTAGAACCTTCACAGCAGCGACAGCTTTATGAGGAGCATCAGCACTGCTCTGCCTGAGCAGAACCATCACCGCCATAGGTTGTCAAATAACCCGGATTTAACCCACACAGGTAAGTCCAATGGGGTGCAGGCATGTCCTCTATGCTTACAGCTTCCCGTGGGTGTTGGTTTGATACCGTTTGGGGACAGCCAAGGAGGCATCTGCAGGCAACAAAGGTAGGTGTGTGCTTGTGTGTGTGTTTCCTATGCAGATCCTAAGCCCAGTGTCACATGCAAGTAGGAGGAGTAAGAAGGGTTCCTGGCAAATCCGGGTTATGGATTGCATTTAAAAAGGCCCCGTGGGAGTGCAATGGGCCCCTGTCTTGCTGCTTAGCAATAATGGTATGGGTTTAGGTTCTGCTGTGTGTACTGGTGGTTGACTGCCCCCCAGCCCAGAGTGTGCATGGAAAATTGTCTGGCAGCCTCCCTGACAGCAAGCAGTGATAGTGCCCATGAAGGGGACCTTGTTGGGCCCGCCCCTTTCACGGTTATCGCTTCTCGGCCTTTTGGCTAAGATCAAGTGTAGTATCTGTTCTTATCAGTTTAATATCTGATACGTCCCCTATCTGGGGACCATATATTAAATGGATTTTTGAGAACGGGGGCCGATTTCGAAGCTTGCTTCCGTCGCCCTATGCATTGACCCGATATGGCAGTATCTTCGGGTACAGTGCACCACCCCCTTACAGGGTTAAAAAGAAAGATTCCTACTTTCATTGCTACCTGCTTGCTGGCTAGCCAGCTAGCCAGCCCTGTGGGCCTTGCTGCTGCTGCAGCCAAAAAACAAAAGGTGGTGCTGCTGCTGCTTCTGCTGCTTCTGCTTCTGCTTGTGTCTGGCCCCTGTTGGAGCGTCCAGGCACAGGACTTCTGCTGCTGCTGACTAAATGGCCTCCTTAATTGGATCATTTGAGTAGCCAGCACACCTGTGCAGGTAGGGCATGACATGATAGGCAGCTGCCTTGATAGCGGGTGGGTGCTGAATGTTCCTAATTGACAAAATAAGATTAATGCTTATGAAGAAATATAAAATCTCATCCCTTCCCCAATATCGCGCCACACCCCTACCCCTTAATTCCCTGGTTGAACTTGATGGACATATGTCTTTTTTCGACCGTACTAACTATGTAACTATGTAACATAACATGGGGGGGGGGGTCTCCTGGCTGTTCACACAGGTGTGTCATTGCTGTACATTGACCATGCATTGCTTCTGTGGTATTGCAAAGGCAAAGACAAATGCTTCCAGCCATCCATTGCACTAATGGATTGGTCATCAGCTGGCTGTCTATGTCCCGCATCAATATAGACCAAAGTACAGAGGGTTAGGCTATGCTATTGTGCACCTACCTGATGCATCAGAAGGTGCGAGGCCCTTGCTAAATTCTGTGCACAGACTTTGAGATCTATGCTTTAGACTGTATCTAAACCTGCTCCAACATGGACTGACATTCTGGCCTACTTTCAGCCGATGCGACTCGTCTGTCGCTGAACAGTCGCTTTTTATGTATTCAGCACCTATGTATAATGTTGTAAAAATGCTCTAGAAGCTAAAGTCGCAGAAATGTCACACATATTTGGCCTGCAACTTTCTGTGCGACAAATTCAGACAGGAAAAATCAGTATAAATCCTTAGAAAATTATCCCCCAGTGTCTCCATCTGCTGGCGGTATTGAATAAGCATTGCTGCACTGATGGGGTATGCATTAGACGAAAAAAAAGAAGAAAAAGAAGAATAATACGCCCAGAAAAGAGGCGAAAAGGAGAAAAACGTAAAAAAACGTGAAAAAAAAGTAAGAGGAAGAGAAGGGAAAAAAAGGTGGAAATGGGTTTAAAAGTGATTTCGGCGGAGAAATATATATATATATATATATATATATATATATATATATATATATATGCGCACACACACACATATATATAAACGTATTCTCCGTTGAGATATTGCAGCCGCTGCTGTGTCCAGGCCCAGGAGCCTTAGCACTGTGCTGTGATGTCACTCAATACCACTGACATCACTAGGTGTAAACAACATCTCTCCTTTGCTGTGTATGTGACTATGGAGCTGTTTGGTGATGTCGTCTATTACGGCCTTCATAGAAGCAACAGGAGATTGTTGCATCCATCTTGAACCCTCAGAACTACAGTGCTATGATGTCACTCACTTCCACAGGCCTTGCAGAGTGTAAACAACAACAACCCAGCTTTGTTGTGTATGTAACCATAGGGATTTGTGATGTCACCTAGAACCTTCACAGCAGCGACAGCTTTATGAGGAGCATCAGCACTGCTCTGCCTGAGCAGAACCATCACCGCCATAGGTTGTCAAATAACCCGGATTTAACCCACACAGGTAAGTCCAATGGGGTGCAGGCATGTCCTCTATGCTTACAGCTTCCCGTGGGTGTTGGTTTGATACCGTTTGGGGACAGCCAAGGAGGCATCTGCAGGCAACAAAGGTAGGTGTGTGCTTGTGTGTGTGTTTCCTATGCAGATCCTAAGCCCAGTGTCACATGCAAGTAGGAGGAGTAAGAAGGGTTCCTGGCAAATCCGGGTTATGGATTGCATTTAAAAAGGCCCCGTGGGAGTGCAATGGGCCCCTGTCTTGCTGCTTAGCAATAATGGTATGGGTTTAGGTTCTGCTGTGTGTACTGGTGGTTGACTGCCCCCCAGCCCAGAGTGTGCATGGAAAATTGTCTGGCAGCCTCCCTGACAGCAAGCAGTGATAGTGCCCATGAAGGGGACCTTGTTGGGCCCGCCCCTTTCACGGTTATCGCTTCTCGGCCTTTTGGCTAAGATCAAGTGTAGTATCTGTTCTTATCAGTTTAATATCTGATACGTCCCCTATCTGGGGACCATATATTAAATGGATTTTTGAGAACGGGGGCCGATTTCGAAGCTTGCTTCCGTCGCCCTATGCATTGACCCGATATGGCAGTATCTTCGGGTACAGTGCACCACCCCCTTACAGGGTTAAAAAGAAAGATTCCTACTTTCATTGCTACCTGCTTGCTGGCTAGCCAGCTAGCCAGCCCTGTGGGCCTTGCTGCTGCTGCAGCCAAAAAACAAAAGGTGGTGCTGCTGCTGCTTCTGCTGCTTCTGCTTCTGCTTGTGTCTGGCCCCTGTTGGAGCGTCCAGGCACAGGACTTCTGCTGCTGCTGACTAAATGGCCTCCTTAATTGGATCATTTGAGTAGCCAGCACACCTGTGCAGGTAGGGCATGACATGATAGGCAGCTGCCTTGATAGCGGGTGGGTGCTGAATGTTCCTAATTGACAAAATAAGATTAATGCTTATGAAGAAATATAAAATCTCATCCCTTCCCCAATATCGCGCCACACCCCTACCCCTTAATTCCCTGGTTGAACTTGATGGACATATGTCTTTTTTCGACCGTACTAACTATGTAACTATGTAACATAACATGGGGGGGGGGGTCTCCTGGCTGTTCACACAGGTGTGTCATTGCTGTACATTGACCATGCATTGCTTCTGTGGTATTGCAAAGGCAAAGACAAATGCTTCCAGCCATCCATTGCACTAATGGATTGGTCATCAGCTGGCTGTCTATGTCCCGCATCAATATAGACCAAAGTACAGAGGGTTAGGCTATGCTATTGTGCACCTACCTGATGCATCAGAAGGTGCGAGGCCCTTGCTAAATTCTGTGCACAGACTTTGAGATCTATGCTTTAGACTGTATCTAAACCTGCTCCAACATGGACTGACATTCTGGCCTACTTTCAGCCGATGCGACTTGTCTGTCGCTGAACAGTCGCTTTTTATGTATTCAGCACCTATGTATAATGTTGTAAAAATGCTCTAGAAGCTAAAGTCGCAGAAATGTCACACATATTTGGCCTGCAACTTTCTGTGCGACAAATTCAGACAGGAAAAATCAGTATAAATCCTTAGAAAATTATCCCCCAGTGTCTCCATCTGCTGGCGGTATTGAATAAGCATTGCTGCACTGATGGGGTATGCATTAGACGAAAAAAAAGAAGAAAAAGAAGAATAATACGCCCAGAAAAGAGGCGAAAAGGAGAAAAACGTAAAAAAACGTGAAAAAAAAGTAAGAGGAAGAGAAGGGAAAAAAAGGTGGAAATGGGTTTAAAAGTGATTTCGGCGGAGAAATATATATATATATATATATATATATATATATATATATATATATATATATGCGCACACACACACATAGATATAAACGTATTCTCCGTTGAGATATTGCAGCCGCTGCTGTGTCCAGGCCCAGGAGCCTTAGCACTGTGCTGTGATGTCACTCAATACCACTGACATCACTAGGTGTAAACAACATCTCTCCTTTGCTGTGTATGTGACTATGGAGCTGTTTGGTGATGTCGTCTATTACGGCCTTCATAGAAGCAACAGGAGATTGTTGCATCCATCTTGAACCCTCAGAACTACAGTGCTATGATGTCACTCACTTCCACAGGCCTTGCAGAGTGTAAACAACAACAACCCAGCTTTGTTGTGTATGTAACCATAGGGATTTGTGATGTCACCTAGAACCTTCACAGCAGCGACAGCTTTATGAGGAGCATCAGCACTGCTCTGCCTGAGCAGAACCATCACCGCCATAGGTTGTCAAATAACCCGGATTTAACCCACACAGGTAAGTCCAATGGGGTGCAGGCATGTCCTCTATGCTTACAGCTTCCCGTGGGTGTTGGTTTGATACCGTTTGGGGACAGCCAAGGAGGCATCTGCAGGCAACAAAGGTAGGTGTGTGCTTGTGTGTGTGTTTCCTATGCAGATCCTAAGCCCAGTGTCACATGCAAGTAGGAGGAGTAAGAAGGGTTCCTGGCAAATCCGGGTTATGGATTGCATTTAAAAAGGCCCCGTGGGAGTGCAATGGGCCCCTGTCTTGCTGCTTAGCAATAATGGTATGGGTTTAGGTTCTGCTGTGTGTACTGGTGGTTGACTGCCCCCCAGCCCAGAGTGTGCATGGAAAATTGTCTGGCAGCCTCCCTGACAGCAAGCAGTGATAGTGCCCATGAAGGGGACCTTGTTGGGCCCGCCCCTTTCACGGTTATCGCTTCTCGGCCTTTTGGCTAAGATCAAGTGTAGTATCTGTTCTTATCAGTTTAATATCTGATACGTCCCCTATCTGGGGACCATATATTAAATGGATTTTTGAGAACGGGGGCCGATTTCGAAGCTTGCTTCCGTCGCCCTATGCATTGACCCGATATGGCAGTATCTTCGGGTACAGTGCACCACCCCCTTACAGGGTTAAAAAGAAAGATTCCTACTTTCATTGCTACCTGCTTGCTGGCTAGCCAGCTAGCCAGCCCTGTGGGCCTTGCTGCTGCTGCAGCCAAAAAACAAAAGGTGGTGCTGCTGCTGCTTCTGCTGCTTCTGCTTCTGCTTGTGTCTGGCCCCTGTTGGAGCGTCCAGGCACAGGACTTCTGCTGCTGCTGACTAAATGGCCTCCTTAATTGGATCATTTGAGTAGCCAGCACACCTGTGCAGGTAGGGCATGACATGATAGGCAGCTGCCTTGATAGCGGGTGGGTGCTGAATGTTCCTAATTGACAAAATAAGATTAATGCTTATGAAGAAATATAAAATCTCATCCCTTCCCCAATATCGCGCCACACCCCTACCCCTTAATTCCCTGGTTGAACTTGATGGACATATGTCTTTTTTCGACCGTACTAACTATGTAACTATGTAACATAACATGGGGGGGGGGGTCTCCTGGCTGTTCACACAGGTGTGTCATTGCTGTACATTGACCATGCATTGCTTCTGTGGTATTGCAAAGGCAAAGACAAATGCTTCCAGCCATCCATTGCACTAATGGATTGGTCATCAGCTGGCTGTCTATGTCCCGCATCAATATAGACCAAAGTACAGAGGGTTAGGCTATGCTATTGTGCACCTACCTGATGCATCAGAAGGTGCGAGGCCCTTGCTAAATTCTGTGCACAGACTTTGAGATCTATGCTTTAGACTGTATCTAAACCTGCTCCAACATGGACTGACATTCTGGCCTACTTTCAGCCGATGCGACTTGTCTGTCGCTGAACAGTCGCTTTTTATGTATTCAGCACCTATGTATAATGTTGTAAAAATGCTCTAGAAGCTAAAGTCGCAGAAATGTCACACATATTTGGCCTGCAACTTTCTGTGCGACAAATTCAGACAGGAAAAATCAGTATAAATCCTTAGAAAATTATCCCCCAGTGTCTCCATCTGCTGGCGGTATTGAATAAGCATTGCTGCACTGATGGGGTATGCATTAGACGAAAAAAAAGAAGAAAAAGAAGAATAATACGCCCAGAAAAGAGGCGAAAAGGAGAAAAACGTAAAAAAACGTGAAAAAAAAGTAAGAGGAAGAGAAGGGAAAAAAAGGTGGAAATGGGTTTAAAAGTGATTTCGGCGGAGAAATATATATATATATATATATATATATATATATATATATATATATGCGCACACACACACATAGATATAAACGTATTCTCCGTTGAGATATTGCAGCCGCTGCTGTGTCCAGGCCCAGGAGCCTTAGCACTGTGCTGTGATGTCACTCAATACCACTGACATCACTAGGTGTAAACAACATCTCTCCTTTGCTGTGTATGTGACTATGGAGCTGTTTGGTGATGTCGTCTATTACGGCCTTCATAGAAGCAACAGGAGATTGTTGCATCCATCTTGAACCCTCAGAACTACAGTGCTATGATGTCACTCACTTCCACAGGCCTTGCAGAGTGTAAACAACAACAACCCAGCTTTGTTGTGTATGTAACCATAGGGATTTGTGATGTCACCTAGAACCTTCACAGCAGCGACAGCTTTATGAGGAGCATCAGCACTGCTCTGCCTGAGCAGAACCATCACCGCCATAGGTTGTCAAATAACCCGGATTTAACCCACACAGGTAAGTCCAATGGGGTGCAGGCATGTCCTCTATGCTTACAGCTTCCCGTGGGTGTTGGTTTGATACCGTTTGGGGACAGCCAAGGAGGCATCTGCAGGCAACAAAGGTAGGTGTGTGCTTGTGTGTGTGTTTCCTATGCAGATCCTAAGCCCAGTGTCACATGCAAGTAGGAGGAGTAAGAAGGGTTCCTGGCAAATCCGGGTTATGGATTGCATTTAAAAAGGCCCCGTGGGAGTGCAATGGGCCCCTGTCTTGCTGCTTAGCAATAATGGTATGGGTTTAGGTTCTGCTGTGTGTACTGGTGGTTGACTGCCCCCCAGCCCAGAGTGTGCATGGAAAATTGTCTGGCAGCCTCCCTGACAGCAAGCAGTGATAGTGCCCATGAAGGGGACCTTGTTGGGCCCGCCCCTTTCACGGTTATCGCTTCTCGGCCTTTTGGCTAAGATCAAGTGTAGTATCTGTTCTTATCAGTTTAATATCTGATACGTCCCCTATCTGGGGACCATATATTAAATGGATTTTTGAGAACGGGGGCCGATTTCGAAGCTTGCTTCCGTCGCCCTATGCATTGACCCGATATGGCAGTATCTTCGGGTACAGTGCACCACCCCCTTACAGGGTTAAAAAGAAAGATTCCTACTTTCATTGCTACCTGCTTGCTGGCTAGCCAGCTAGCCAGCCCTGTGGGCCTTGCTGCTGCTGCAGCCAAAAAACAAAAGGTGGTGCTGCTGCTGCTTCTGCTGCTTCTGCTTCTGCTTGTGTCTGGCCCCTGTTGGAGCGTCCAGGCACAGGACTTCTGCTGCTGCTGACTAAATGGCCTCCTTAATTGGATCATTTGAGTAGCCAGCACACCTGTGCAGGTAGGGCATGACATGATAGGCAGCTGCCTTGATAGCGGGTGGGTGCTGAATGTTCCTAATTGACAAAATAAGATTAATGCTTATGAAGAAATATAAAATCTCATCCCTTCCCCAATATCACGCCACACCCCTACCCCTTAATTCCCTGGTTGAACTTGATGGACATATGTCTTTTTTCGACCGTACTAACTATGTAACTATGTAACATAACATGGGGGGGGGGGGGGTCTCCTGGCTGTTCACACAGGTGTGTCATTGCTGTACATTGACCATGCATTGCTTCTGTGGTATTGCAAAGGCAAAGACAAATGCTTCCAGCCATCCATTGCACTAATGGATTGGTCATCAGCTGGCTGTCTATGTCCCGCATCAATATAGACCAAAGTACAGAGGGTTAGGCTATGCTATTGTGCACCTACCTGATGCATCAGAAGGTGCGAGGCCCTTGCTAAATTCTGTGCACAGACTTTGAGATCTATGCTTTAGACTGTATCTAAACCTGCTCCAACATGGACTGACATTCTGGCCTACTTTCAGCCGATGCGACTTGTCTGTCGCTGAACAGTCGCTTTTTATGTATTCAGCACCTATGTATAATGTTGTAAAAATGCTCTAGAAGCTAAAGTCGCAGAAATGTCACACATATTTGGCCTGCAACTTTCTGTGCGACAAATTCAGACAGGAAAAATCAGTATAAATCCTTAGAAAATTATCCCCCAGTGTCTCCATCTGCTGGCGGTATTGAATAAGCATTGCTGCACTGATGGGGTATGCATTAGACGAAAAAAAAAGAAGAAAAAGAAGAATAATACGCCCAGAAAAGAGGCGAAAAGGAGAAAAACGTAAAAAAACGTGAAAAAAAAGTAAGAGGAAGAGAAGGGAAAAAAAGGTGGAAATGGGTTTAAAAGTGATTTCGGCGGAGAAATATATATATATATATATATATATATATATATATATATATATATATGCGCACACACACACATAGATATAAACGTATTCTCCGTTGAGATATTGCAGCCGCTGCTGTGTCCAGGCCCAGGAGCCTTAGCACTGTGCTGTGATGTCACTCAATACCACTGACATCACTAGGTGTAAACAACATCTCTCCTTTGCTGTGTATGTGACTATGGAGCTGTTTGGTGATGTCGTCTATTACGGCCTTCATAGAAGCAACAGGAGATTGTTGCATCCATCTTGAACCCTCAGAACTACAGTGCTATGATGTCACTCACTTCCACAGGCCTTGCAGAGTGTAAACAACAACAACCCAGCTTTGTTGTGTATGTAACCATAGGGATTTGTGATGTCACCTAGAACCTTCACAGCAGCGACAGCTTTATGAGGAGCATCAGCACTGCTCTGCCTGAGCAGAACCATCACCGCCATAGGTTGTCAAATAACCCGGATTTAACCCACACAGGTAAGTCCAATGGGGTGCAGGCATGTCCTCTATGCTTACAGCTTCCCGTGGGTGTTGGTTTGATACCGTTTGGGGACAGCCAAGGAGGCATCTGCAGGCAACAAAGGTAGGTGTGTGCTTGTGTGTGTGTTTCCTATGCAGATCCTAAGCCCAGTGTCACATGCAAGTAGGAGGAGTAAGAAGGGTTCCTGGCAAATCCGGGTTATGGATTGCATTTAAAAAGGCCCCGTGGGAGTGCAATGGGCCCCTGTCTTGCTGCTTAGCAATAATGGTATGGGTTTAGGTTCTGCTGTGTGTACTGGTGGTTGACTGCCCCCCAGCCCAGAGTGTGCATGGAAAATTGTCTGGCAGCCTCCCTGACAGCAAGCAGTGATAGTGCCCATGAAGGGGACCTTGTTGGGCCCGCCCCTTTCACGGTTATCGCTTCTCGGCCTTTTGGCTAAGATCAAGTGTAGTATCTGTTCTTATCAGTTTAATATCTGATACGTCCCCTATCTGGGGACCATATATTAAATGGATTTTTGAGAACGGGGGCCGATTTCGAAGCTTGCTTCCGTCGCCCTATGCATTGACCCGATATGGCAGTATCTTCGGGTACAGTGCACCACCCCCTTACAGGGTTAAAAAGAAAGATTCCTACTTTCATTGCTACCTGCTTGCTGGCTAGTCAGCTAGCCAGCCCTGTGGGCCTTGCTGCTGCTGCAGCCAAAAAACAAAAGGTGGTGCTGCTGCTGCTTCTGCTGCTTCTGCTTCTGCTTGTGTCTGGCCCCTGTTGGAGCGTCCAGGCACAGGACTTCTGCTGCTGCTGACTAAATGGCCTCCTTAATTGGATCATTTGAGTAGCCAGCACACCTGTGCAGGTAGGGCATGACATGATAGGCAGCTGCCTTGATAGCGGGTGGGTGCTGAATGTTCCTAATTGACAAAATAAGATTAATGCTTATGAAGAAATATAAAATCTCATCCCTTCCCCAATATCGCGCCACACCCCTACCCCTTAATTCCCTGGTTGAACTTGATGGACATATGTCTTTTTTCGACCGTACTAACTATGTAACTATGTAACATAACATGGGGGGGGGGGGTCTCCTGGCTGTTCACAAAGGTGTGTCATTGCTGTACATTGACCATGCATTGCTTCTGTGGTATTGCAAAGGCAAAGACAAATGCTTCCAGCCATCCATTGCACTAATGGATTGGTCATCAGCTGGCTGTCTATGTCCCGCATCAATATAGACCAAAGTACAGAGGGTTAGGCTATGCTATTGTGCACCTACCTGATGCATCAGAAGGTGCGAGGCCCTTGCTAAATTCTGTGCACAGACTTTGAGATCTATGCTTTAGACTGTATCTAAACCTGCTCCAACATGGACTGACATTCTGGCCTACTTTCAGCCGATGCGACTTGTCTGTCGCTGAACAGTCGCTTTTTATGTATTCAGCACCTATGTATAATGTTGTAAAAATGCTCTAGAAGCTAAAGTCGCAGAAATGTCACACATATTTGGCCTGCAACTTTCTGTGCGACAAATTCAGACAGGAAAAATCAGTATAAATCCTTAGAAAATTATCCCCCAGTGTCTCCATCTGCTGGCGGTATTGAATAAGCATTGCTGCACTGATGGGGTATGCATTAGACGAAAAAAAAGAAGAAAAAGAAGAATAATACGCCCAGAAAAGAGGCGAAAAGGAGAAAAACGTAAAAAAACGTGAAAAAAAAGTAAGAGGAAGAGAAGGGAAAAAAAGGTGGAAATGGGTTTAAAAGTGATTTCGGCGGAGAAATATATATATATATATATATATATATATATATATATATATATATGCGCACACACACACACATAGATATAAACGTATTCTCCGTTGAGATATTGCAGCCGCTGCTGTGTCCAGGCCCAGGAGCCTTAGCACTGTGCTGTGATGTCACTCAATACCACTGACATCACTAGGTGTAAACAACATCTCTCCTTTGCTGTGTATGTGACTATGGAGCTGTTTGGTGATGTCGTCTATTACGGCCTTCATAGAAGCAACAGGAGATTGTTGCATCCATCTTGAACCCTCAGAACTACAGTGCTATGATGTCACTCACTTCCACAGGCCTTGCAGAGTGTAAACAACAACAACCCAGCTTTGTTGTGTATGTAACCATAGGGATTTGTGATGTCACCTAGAACCTTCACAGCAGCGACAGCTTTATGAGGAGCATCAGCACTGCTCTGCCTGAGCAGAACCATCACCGCCATAGGTTGTCAAATAACCCGGATTTAACCCACACAGGTAAGTCCAATGGGGTGCAGGCATGTCCTCTATGCTTACAGCTTCCCGTGGGTGTTGGTTTGATACCGTTTGGGGACAGCCAAGGAGGCATCTGCAGGCAACAAAGGTAGGTGTGTGCTTGTGTGTGTGTTTCCTATGCAGATCCTAAGCCCAGTGTCACATGCAAGTAGGAGGAGTAAGAAGGGTTCCTGGCAAATCCGGGTTATGGATTGCATTTAAAAAGGCCCCGTGGGAGTGCAATGGGCCCCTGTCTTGCTGCTTAGCAATAATGGTATGGGTTTAGGTTCTGCTGTGTGTACTGGTGGTTGACTGCCCCCCAGCCCAGAGTGTGCATGGAAAATTGTCTGGCAGCCTCCCTGACAGCAAGCAGTGATAGTGCCCATGAAGGGGACCTTGTTGGGCCCGCCCCTTTCACGGTTATCGCTTCTCGGCCTTTTGGCTAAGATCAAGTGTAGTATCTGTTCTTATCAGTTTAATATCTGATACGTCCCCTATCTGGGGACCATATATTAAATGGATTTTTGAGAACGGGGGCCGATTTCGAAGCTTGCTTCCGTCGCCCTATGCATTGACCCGATATGGCAGTATCTTCGGGTACAGTGCACCACCCCCTTACAGGGTTAAAAAGAAAGATTCCTACTTTCATTGCTACCTGCTTGCTGGCTAGCCAGCTAGCCAGCCCTGTGGGCCTTGCTGCTGCTGCAGCCAAAAAACAAAAGGTGGTGCTGCTGCTGCTTCTGCTGCTTCTGCTTCTGCTTGTGTCTGGCCCCTGTTGGAGCGTCCAGGCACAGGACTTCTGCTGCTGCTGACTAAATGGCCTCCTTAATTGGATCATTTGAGTAGCCAGCACACCTGTGCAGGTAGGGCATGACATGATAGGCAGCTGCCTTGATAGCGGGTGGGTGCTGAATGTTCCTAATTGACAAAATAAGATTAATGCTTATGAAGAAATATAAAATCTCATCCCTTCCCCAATATCGCGCCACACCCCTACCCCTTAATTCCCTGGTTGAACTTGATGGACATATGTCTTTTTTCGACCGTACTAACTATGTAACTATGTAACATAACATGGGGGGGGGGGTCTCCTGGCTGTTCACACAGGTGTGTCATTGCTGTACATTGACCATGCATTGCTTCTGTGGTATTGCAAAGGCAAAGACAAATGCTTCCAGCCATCCATTGCACTAATGGATTGGTCATCAGCTGGCTGTCTATGTCCCGCATCAATATAGACCAAAGTACAGAGGGTTAGGCTATGCTATTGTGCACCTACCTGATGCATCAGAAGGTGCGAGGCCCTTGCTAAATTCTGTGCACAGACTTTGAGATCTATGCTTTAGACTGTATCTAAACCTGCTCCAACATGGACTGACATTCTGGCCTACTTTCAGCCGATGCGACTTGTCTGTCGCTGAACAGTCGCTTTTTATGTATTCAGCACCTATGTATAATGTTGTAAAAATGCTCTAGAAGCTAAAGTCGCAGAAATGTCACACATATTTGGCCTGCAACTTTCTGTGCGACAAATTCAGACAGGAAAAATCAGTATAAATCCTTAGAAAATTATCCCCCAGTGTCTCCATCTGCTGGCGGTATTGAATAAGCATTGCTGCACTGATGGGGTATGCATTAGACGAAAAAAAAGAAGAAAAAGAAGAATAATACGCCCAGAAAAGAGGCGAAAAGGAGAAAAACGTAAAAAAACGTGAAAAAAAAGTAAGAGGAAGAGAAGGGAAAAAAAGGTGGAAATGGGTTTAAAAGTGATTTCGGCGGAGAAATATATATATATATATATATATATATATATATATATATATATATATATACGCGCACACACACACATATATATAAACGTATTCTCCGTTGAGATATTGCAGCCGCTGCTGTGTCCAGGCCCAGGAGCCTTAGCACTGTGCTGTGATGTCACTCAATACCACTGACATCACTAGGTGTAAACAACATCTCTCCTTTGCTGTGTATGTGACTATGGAGCTGTTTGGTGATGTCGTCTATTACGGCCTTCATAGAAGCAACAGGAGATTGTTGCATCCATCTTGAACCCTCAGAACTACAGTGCTATGATGTCACTCACTTCCACAGGCCTTGCAGAGTGTAAACAACAACAACCCAGCTTTGTTGTGTATGTAACCATAGGGATTTGTGATGTCACCTAGAACCTTCACAGCAGCGACAGCTTTATGAGGAGCATCAGCACTGCTCTGCCTGAGCAGAACCATCACCGCCATAGGTTGTCAAATAACCCGGATTTAACCCACACAGGTAAGTCCAATGGGGTGCAGGCATGTCCTCTATGCTTACAGCTTCCCGTGGGTGTTGGTTTGATACCGTTTGGGGACAGCCAAGGAGGCATCTGCAGGCAACAAAGGTAGGTGTGTGCTTGTGTGTGTGTTTCCTATGCAGATCCTAAGCCCAGTGTCACATGCAAGAAGGAGGAGTAAGAAGGGTTCCTGGCAAATCCGGGTTATGGATTGCATTTAAAAAGGCCCCGTGGGAGTGCAATGGGCCCCTGTCTTGCTGCTTAGCAATAATGGTATGGGTTTAGGTTCTGCTGTGTGTACTGGTGGTTGACTGCCCCCCAGCCCAGAGTGTGCATGGAAAATTGTCTGGCAGCCTCCCTGACAGCAAGCAGTGATAGTGCCCATGAAGGGGACCTTGTTGGGCCCGCCCCTTTCACGGTTATTGCTTCTCGGCCTTTTGGCTAAGATCAAGTGTAGTATCTGTTCTTATCAGTTTAATATCTGATACGTCCCCTATCTGGGGACCATATATTAAATGGATTTTTGAGAACGGGGGCCGATTTCGAAGCTTGCTTCCGTCGCCCTATGCATTGACCCGATATGGCAGTATCTTCGGGTACAGTGCACCACCCCCTTACAGGGTTAAAAAGAAAGATTCCTACTTTCATTGCTACCTGCTTGCTGGCTAGCCAGCTAGCCAGCCCTGTGGGCCTTGCTGCTGCTGCAGCCAAAAAACAAAAGGTGGTGCTGCTGCTGCTTCTGCTGCTTCTGCTTCTGCTTGTGTCTGGCCCCTGTTGGAGCGTCCAGGCACAGGACTTCTGCTGCTGCTGACTAAATGGCCTCCTTAATTGGATCATTTGAGTAGCCAGCACACCTGTGCAGGTAGGGCATGACATGATAGGCAGCTGCCTTGATAGCGGGTGGGTGCTGAATGTTCCTAATTGACAAAATAAGATTAATGCTTATGAAGAAATATAAAATCTCATCCCTTCCCCAATATCGCGCCACACCCCTACCCCTTAATTCCCTGGTTGAACTTGATGGACATATGTCTTTTTTCGACCGTACTAACTATGTAACTATGTAACATAACATGGGGGGGGGGGGTCTCCTGGCTGTTCACACAGGTGTGTCATTGCTGTACATTGACCATGCATTGCTTCTGTGGTATTGCAAAGGCAAAGACAAATGCTTCCAGCCATCCATTGCACTAATGGATTGGTCATCAGCTGGCTGTCTATGTCCCGCATCAATATAGACCAAAGTACAGAGGGTTAGGCTATGCTATTGTGCACCTACCTGATGCATCAGAAGGTGCGAGGCCCTTGCTAAATTCTGTGCACAGACTTTGAGATCTATGCTTTAGACTGTATCTAAACCTGCTCCAACATGGACTGACATTCTGGCCTACTTTCAGCCGATGCGACTTGTCTGTCGCTGAACAGTCGCTTTTTATGTATTCAGCACCTATGTATAATGTTGTAAAAATGCTCTAGAAGCTAAAGTCGCAGAAATGTCACACATATTTGGCCTGCAACTTTCTGTGCGACAAATTCAGACAGGAAAAATCAGTATAAATCCTTAGAAAATTATCCCCCAGTGTCTCCATCTGCTGGCGGTATTGAATAAGCATTGCTGCACTGATGGGGTATGCATTAGACGAAAAAAAAGAAGAAAAAGAAGAATAATACGCCCAGAAAAGAGGCGAAAAGGAGAAAAACGTAAAAAAACGTGAAAAAAAAGTAAGAGGAAGAGAAGGGAAAAAAAGGTGGAAATGGGTTTAAAAGTGATTTCGGCGGAGAAATATATATATATATATATATATATATATATATATATATATATATGCGCACACACACACATAGATATAAACGTATTCTCCGTTGAGATATTGCAGCCGCTGCTGTGTCCAGGCCCAGGAGCCTTAGCACTGTGCTGTGATGTCACTCAATACCACTGACATCACTAGGTGTAAACAACATCTCTCCTTTGCTGTGTATGTGACTATGGAGCTGTTTGGTGATGTCGTCTATTACGGCCTTCATAGAAGCAACAGGAGATTGTTGCATCCATCTTGAACCCTCAGAACTACAGTGCTATGATGTCACTCACTTCCACAGGCCTTGCAGAGTGTAAACAACAACAACCCAGCTTTGTTGTGTATGTAACCATAGGGATTTGTGATGTCACCTAGAACCTTCACAGCAGCGACAGCTTTATGAGGAGCATCAGCACTGCTCTGCCTGAGCAGAACCATCACCGCCATAGGTTGTCAAATAACCCGGATTTAACCCACACAGGTAAGTCCAATGGGGTGCAGGCATGTCCTCTATGCTTACAGCTTCCCGTGGGTGTTGGTTTGATACCGTTTGGGGACAGCCAAGGAGGCATCTGCAGGCAACAAAGGTAGGTGTGTGCTTGTGTGTGTGTTTCCTATGCAGATCCTAAGCCCAGTGTCACATGCAAGTAGGAGGAGTAAGAAGGGTTCCTGGCAAATCCGGGTTATGGATTGCATTTAAAAAGGCCCCGTGGGAGTGCAATGGGCCCCTGTCTTGCTGCTTAGCAATAATGGTATGGGTTTAGGTTCTGCTGTGTGTACTGGTGGTTGACTGCCCCCCAGCCCAGAGTGTGCATGGAAAATTGTCTGGCAGCCTCCCTGACAGCAAGCAGTGATAGTGCCCATGAAGGGGACCTTGTTGGGCCCGCCCCTTTCACGGTTATCGCTTCTCGGCCTTTTGGCTAAGATCAAGTGTAGTATCTGTTCTTATCAGTTTAATATCTGATACGTCCCCTATCTGGGGACCATATATTAAATGGATTTTTGAGAACGGGGGCCGATTTCGAAGCTTGCTTCCGTCGCCCTATGCATTGACCCGATATGGCAGTATCTTCGGGTACAGTGCACCACCCCCTTACAGGGTTAAAAAGAAAGATTCCTACTTTCATTGCTACCTGCTTGCTGGCTAGCCAGCTAGCCAGCCCTGTGGGCCTTGCTGCTGCTGCAGCCAAAAAACAAAAGGTGGTGCTGCTGCTGCTTCTGCTGCTTCTGCTGCTTCTGCTTGTGTCTGGCCCCTGTTGGAGCGTCCAGGCACAGGACTTCTGCTGCTGCTGACTAAATGGCCTCCTTAATTGGATCATTTGAGTAGCCAGCACACCTGTGCAGGTAGGGCATGACATGATAGGCAGCTGCCTTGATAGCGGGTGGGTGCTGAATGTTCCTAATTGACAAAATAAGATTAATGCTTATGAAGAAATATAAAATCTCATCCCTTCCCCAATATCGCGCCACACCCCTACCCCTTAATTCCCTGGTTGAACTTGATGGACATATGTCTTTTTTCGACCGTACTAACTATGTAACTATGTAACATAACATGGGGGGGGGGGGGTCTCCTGGCTGTTCACACAGGTGTGTCATTGCTGTACATTGACCATGCATTGCTTCTGTGGTATTGCAAAGGCAAAGACAAATGCTTCCAGCCATCCATTGCACTAATGGATTGGTCATCAGCTGGCTGTCTATGTCCCGCATCAATATAGACCAAAGTACAGAGGGTTAGGCTATGCTATTGTGCACCTACCTGATGCATCAGAAGGTGCGAGGCCCTTGCTAAATTCTGTGCACAGACTTTGAGATCTATGCTTTAGACTGTATCTAAACCTGCTCCAACATGGACTGACATTCTGGCCTACTTTCAGCCGATGCGACTTGTCTGTCGCTGAACAGTCGCTTTTTATGTATTCAGCACCTATGTATAATGTTGTAAAAATGCTCTAGAAGCTAAAGTCGCAGAAATGTCACACATATTTGGCCTGCAACTTTCTGTGCGACAAATTCAGACAGGAAAAATCAGTATAAATCCTTAGAAAATTATCCCCCAGTGTCTCCATCTGCTGGCGGTATTGAATAAGCATTGCTGCACTGATGGGGTATGCATTAGACGAAAAAAAAGAAGAAAAAGAAGAATAATACGCCCAGAAAAGAGGCGAAAAGGAGAAAAACGTAAAAAAACGTGAAAAAAAAGTAAGAGGAAGAGAAGGGAAAAAAAGGTGGAAATGGGTTTAAAAGTGATTTCGGCGGAGAAATATATATATATATATATATATATATATATATATATATATATATATATGCGCACACACACACATAGATATAAACGTATTCTCCGTTGAGATATTGCAGCCGCTGCTGTGTCCAGGCCCAGGAGCCTTAGCACTGTGCTGTGATGTCACTCAATACCACTGACATCACTAGGTGTAAACAACATCTCTCCTTTGCTGTGTATGTGACTATGGAGCTGTTTGGTGATGTCGTCTATTACGGCCTTCATAGAAGCAACAGGAGATTGTTGCATCCATCTTGAACCCTCAGAACTACAGTGCTATGATGTCACTCACTTCCACAGGCCTTGCAGAGTGTAAACAACAACAACCCAGCTTTGTTGTGTATGTAACCATAGGGATTTGTGATGTCACCTAGAACCTTCACAGCAGCGACAGCTTTATGAGGAGCATCAGCACTGCTCTGCCTGAGCAGAACCATCACCGCCATAGGTTGTCAAATAACCCGGATTTAACCCACACAGGTAAGTCCAATGGGGTGCAGGCATGTCCTCTATGCTTACAGCTTCCCGTGGGTGTTGGTTTGATACCGTTTGGGGACAGCCAAGGAGGCATCTGCAGGCAACAAAGGTAGGTGTGTGCTTGTGTGTGTGTTTCCTATGCAGATCCTAAGCCCAGTGTCACATGCAAGTAGGAGGAGTAAGAAGGGTTCCTGGCAAATCCGGGTTATGGATTGCATTTAAAAAGGCCCCGTGGGAGTGCAATGGGCCCCTGTCTTGCTGCTTAGCAATAATGGTATGGGTTTAGGTTCTGCTGTGTGTACTGGTGGTTGACTGCCCCCCAGCCCAGAGTGTGCATGGAAAATTGTCTGGCAGCCTCCCTGACAGCAAGCAGTGATAGTGCCCATGAAGGGGACCTTGTTGGGCCCGCCCCTTTCACGGTTATCGCTTCTCGGCCTTTTGGCTAAGATCAAGTGTAGTATCTGTTCTTATCAGTTTAATATCTGATACGTCCCCTATCTGGGGACCATATATTAAATGGATTTTTGAGAACGGGGGCCGATTTCGAAGCTTGCTTCCGTCGCCCTATGCATTGACCCGATATGGCAGTATCTTCGGGTACAGTGCACCACCCCCTTACAGGGTTAAAAAGAAAGATTCCTACTTTCATTGCTACCTGCTTGCTGGCTAGCCAGCTAGCCAGCCCTGTGGGCCTTGCTGCTGCTGCAGCCAAAAAACAAAAGGTGGTGCTGCTGCTGCTTCTGCTGCTTCTGCTGCTTCTGCTTGTGTCTGGCCCCTGTTGGAGCGTCCAGGCACAGGACTTCTGCTGCTGCTGACTAAATGGCCTCCTTAATTGGATCATTTGAGTAGCCAGCACACCTGTGCAGGTAGGGCATGACATGATAGGCAGCTGCCTTGATAGCGGGTGGGTGCTGAATGTTCCTAATTGACAAAATAAGATTAATGCTTATGAAGAAATATAAAATCTCATCCCTTCCCCAATATCGCGCCACACCCCTACCCCTTAATTCCCTGGTTGAACTTGATGGACATATGTCTTTTTTTCGACCGTACTAACTATGTAACTATGTAACATAACATGGGGGGGGGGGGTCTCCTGGCTGTTCACACAGGTGTGTCATTGCTGTACATTGACCATGCATTGCTTCTGTGGTATTGCAAAGGCAAAGACAAATGCTTCCAGCCATCCATTGCACTAATGGATTGGTCATCAGCTGGCTGTCTATGTCCCGCATCAATATAGACCAAAGTACAGAGGGTTAGGCTATGCTATTGTGCACCTACCTGATGCATCAGAAGGTGCGAGGCCCTTGCTAAATTCTGTGCACAGACTTTGAGATCTATGCTTTAGACTGTATCTAAACCTGCTCCAACATGGACTGACATTCTGGCCTACTTTCAGCCGATGCGACTTGTCTGTCGCTGAACAGTCGCTTTTTATGTATTCAGCACCTATGTATAATGTTGTAAAAATGCTCTAGAAGCTAAAGTCGCAGAAATGTCACACATATTTGGCCTGCAACTTTCTGTGCGACAAATTCAGACAGGAAAAATCAGTATAAATCCTTAGAAAATTATCCCCCAGTGTCTCCATCTGCTGGCGGTATTGAATAAGCATTGCTGCACTGATGGGGTATGCATTAGACGAAAAAAAAGAAGAAAAAGAAGAATAATACGCCCAGAAAAGAGGCGAAAAGGAGAAAAACGTAAAAAAACGTGAAAAAAAAGTAAGAGGAAGAGAAGGGAAAAAAAGGTGGAAATGGGTTTAAAAGTGATTTCGGCGGAGAATATATATATATATATATATATATATATATATATATATATATATATGCGCACACACACACATAGATATAAACGTATTCTCCGTTGAGATATTGCAGCCGCTGCTGTGTCCAGGCCCAGGAGCCTTAGCACTGTGCTGTGATGTCACTCAATACCACTGACATCACTAGGTGTAAACAACATCTCTCCTTTGCTGTGTATGTGACTATGGAGCTGTTTGGTGATGTCGTCTATTACGGCCTTCATAGAAGCAACAGGAGATTGTTGCATCCATCTTGAACCCTCAGAACTACAGTGCTATGATGTCACTCACTTCCACAGGCCTTGCAGAGTGTAAACAACAACAACCCAGCTTTGTTGTGTATGTAACCATAGGGATTTGTGATGTCACCTAGAACCTTCACAGCAGCGACAGCTTTATGAGGAGCATCAGCACTGCTCTGCCTGAGCAGAACCATCACCGCCATAGGTTGTCAAATAACCCGGATTTAACCCACACAGGTAAGTCCAATGGGGTGCAGGCATGTCCTCTATGCTTACAGCTTCCCGTGGGTGTTGGTTTGATACCGTTTGGGGACAGCCAAGGAGGCATCTGCAGGCAACAAAGGTAGGTGTGTGCTTGTGTGTGTGTTTCCTATGCAGATCCTAAGCCCAGTGTCACATGCAAGTAGGAGGAGTAAGAAGGGTTCCTGGCAAATCCGGGTTATGGATTGCATTTAAAAAGGCCCCGTGGGAGTGCAATGGGCCCCTGTCTTGCTGCTTAGCAATAATGGTATGGGTTTAGGTTCTGCTGTGTGTACTGGTGGTTGACTGCCCCCCAGCCCAGAGTGTGCATGGAAAATTGTCTGGCAGCCTCCCTGACAGCAAGCAGTGATAGTGCCCATGAAGGGGACCTTGTTGGGCCCGCCCCTTTCACGGTTATCGCTTCTCGGCCTTTTGGCTAAGATCAAGTGTAGTATCTGTTCTTATCAGTTTAATATCTGATACGTCCCCTATCTGGGGACCATATATTAAATGGATTTTTGAGAACGGGGGCCGATTTCGAAGCTTGCTTCCGTCGCCCTATGCATTGACCCGATATGGCAGTATCTTCGGGTACAGTGCACCACCCCCTTACAGGGTTAAAAAGAAAGATTCCTACTTTCATTGCTACCTGCTTGCTGGCTAGCCAGCTAGCCAGCCCTGTGGGCCTTGCTGCTGCTGCAGCCAAAAAACAAAAGGTGGTGCTGCTGCTGCTTCTGCTGCTTCTGCTTCTGCTTGTGTCTGGCCCCTGTTGGAGCGTCCAGGCACAGGACTTCTGCTGCTGCTGACTAAATGGCCTCCTTAATTGGATCATTTGAGTAGCCAGCACACCTGTGCAGGTAGGGCATGACATGATAGGCAGCTGCCTTGATAGCGGGTGGGTGCTGAATGTTCCTAATTGACAAAATAAGATTAATGCTTATGAAGAAATATAAAATCTCATCCCTTCCCCAATATCGCGCCACACCCCTACCCCTTAATTCCCTGGTTGAACTTGATGGACATATGTCTTTTTTCGACCGTACTAACTATGTAACTATGTAACATAACATGGGGGGGGGGGGTCTCCTGGCTGTTCACACAGGTGTGTCATTGCTGTACATTGACCATGCATTGCTTCTGTGGTATTGCAAAGGCAAAGACAAATGCTTCCAGCCATCCATTGCACTAATGGATTGGTCATCAGCTGGCTGTCTATGTCCCGCATCAATATAGACCAAAGTACAGAGGGTTAGGCTATGCTATTGTGCACCTACCTGATGCATCAGAAGGTGCGAGGCCCTTGCTAAATTCTGTGCACAGACTTTGAGATCTATGCTTTAGACTGTATCTAAACCTGCTCCAACATGGACTGACATTCTGGCCTACTTTCAGCCGATGCGACTTGTCTGTCGCTGAACAGTCGCTTTTTATGTATTCAGCACCTATGTATAATGTTGTAAAAATGCTCTAGAAGCTAAAGTCGCAGAAATGTCACACATATTTGGCCTGCAACTTTCTGTGCGACAAATTCAGACAGGAAAAATCAGTATAAATCCTTAGAAAATTATCCCCCAGTGTCTCCATCTGCTGGCGGTATTGAATAAGCATTGCTGCACTGATGGGGTATGCATTAGACGAAAAAAAAGAAGAAAAAGAAGAATAATACGCCCAGAAAAGAGGCGAAAAGGAGAAAAACGTAAAAAAACGTGAAAAAAAAGTAAGAGGAAGAGAAGGGAAAAAAAGGTGGAAATGGGTTTAAAAGTGATTTCGGCGGAGAAATATATATATATATATATATATATATATATATATATATATATATATGCGCACACACACACATAGATATAAACGTATTCTCCGTTGAGATATTGCAGCCGCTGCTGTGTCCAGGCCCAGGAGCCTTAGCACTGTGCTGTGATGTCACTCAATACCACTGACATCACTAGGTGTAAACAACATCTCTCCTTTGCTGTGTATGTGACTATGGAGCTGTTTGGTGATGTCGTCTATTACGGCCTTCATAGAAGCAACAGGAGATTGTTGCATCCATCTTGAACCCTCAGAACTACAGTGCTATGATGTCACTCACTTCCACAGGCCTTGCAGAGTGTAAACAACAACAACCCAGCTTTGTTGTGTATGTAACCATAGGGATTTGTGATGTCACCTAGAACCTTCACAGCAGCGACAGCTTTATGAGGAGCATCAGCACTGCTCTGCCTGAGCAGAACCATCACCGCCATAGGTTGTCAAATAACCCGGATTTAACCCACACAGGTAAGTCCAATGGGGTGCAGGCATGTCCTCTATGCTTACAGCTTCCCGTGGGTGTTGGTTTGATACCGTTTGGGGACAGCCAAGGAGGCATCTGCAGGCAACAAAGGTAGGTGTGTGCTTGTGTGTGTGTTTCCTATGCAGATCCTAAGCCCAGTGTCACATGCAAGTAGGAGGAGTAAGAAGGGTTCCTGGCAAATCCGGGTTATGGATTGCATTTAAAAAGGCCCCGTGGGAGTGCAATGGGCCCCTGTCTTGCTGCTTAGCAATAATGGTATGGGTTTAGGTTCTGCTGTGTGTACTGGTGGTTGACTGCCCCCCAGCCCAGAGTGTGCATGGAAAATTGTCTGGCAGCCTCCCTGACAGCAAGCAGTGATAGTGCCCATGAAGGGGACCTTGTTGGGCCCGCCCCTTTCACGGTTATCGCTTCTCGGCCTTTTGGCTAAGATCAAGTGTAGTATCTGTTCTTATCAGTTTAATATCTGATACGTCCCCTATCTGGGGACCATATATTAAATGGATTTTTGAGAACGGGGGCCGATTTCGAAGCTTGCTTCCGTCGCCCTATGCATTGACCCGATATGGCAGTATCTTCGGGTACAGTGCACCACCCCCTTACAGGGTTAAAAAGAAAGATTCCTACTTTCATTGCTACCTGCTTGCTGGCTAGCCAGCTAGCCAGCCCTGTGGGCCTTGCTGCTGCTGCAGCCAAAAAACAAAAGGTGGTGCTTCTGCTGCTTCTGCTTCTGCTTGTGTCTGGCCCCTGTTGGAGCGTCCAGGCACAGGACTTCTGCTGCTGCTGACTAAATGGCCTCCTTAATTGGATCATTTGAGTAGCCAGCACACCTGTGCAGGTAGGGCATGACATGATAGGCAGCTGCCTTGATAGCGGGTGGGTGCTGAATGTTCCTAATTGACAAAATAAGATTAATGCTTATGAAGAAATATAAAATCTCATCCCTTCCCCAATATCGCGCCACACCCCTACCCCTTAATTCCCTGGTTGAACTTGATGGACATATGTCTTTTTTCGACCGTACTAACTATGTAACTATGTAACATAACATGGGGGGGGGGGGGTCTCCTGGCTGTTCACACAGGTGTGTCATTGCTGTACATTGACCATGCATTGCTTCTGTGGTATTGCAAAGGCAAAGACAAATGCTTCCAGCCATCCATTGCACTAATGGATTGGTCATCAGCTGGCTGTCTATGTCCCGCATCAATATAGACCAAAGTACAGAGGGTTAGGCTATGCTATTGTGCACCTACCTGATGCATCAGAAGGTGCGAGGCCCTTGCTAAATTCTGTGCACAGACTTTGAGATCTATGCTTTAGACTGTATCTAAACCTGCTCCAACATGGACTGACATTCTGGCCTACTTTCAGCCGATGCGACTTGTCTGTCGCTGAACAGTCGCTTTTTATGTATTCAGCACCTATGTATAATGTTGTAAAAATGCTCT